>NC_135761.1:41083669-41254570 GCF_052425735.1 Oculina patagonica
GGAGAGAGTAGTAAGAGCCTCTTTCTTTAATTTCCTTTTATTTCAACATCAGTACACAAGTCAGGGAGTGACAGTGAGAGAACATTCCTGTCCATTTAAACATTAGAAAATTTATCCATGGCAAATTTGTTCCCAACATTAATGCATGTCAAACATCCCAATTTGAATTATAGTAATTGCACATTTTCTACTAATGTCAATCACAGTTTTGTGAAGATCAGAGCAAAGTGTTCCTCGATACTGGGGAAAAACATGGGAATATGTTCCAATATTAATTACAGTTTGGAATTAACATGGGACAATGTTCCCATTTTAATTATGAGCCTAGGAATAACATGAAGAAATGTTCCTATTTCAATTTATAAGTTTGGAAATATGATATTGCCATTTAATGACAAGTTTTGGAATAACACGGGGACACATTCCCGTTTTATGTACCAGGTAACAAATTTGGGAATAACATGGGAACACATTCCCATTTTAATTACTAGTTTGAGAATGACATGGAACACATTCCCATTTTAATTACTAGTTTGGGAATAACATGGGAACATATTCCCATTTTATTACTAGTTTGGGAATAACATGGGAACACATTCCCATTTTAATTACTAGTTTGGAAAAAACATGGGAACATATTCCCATTTTGATTACTAGTTTGGGAATAACATGAGAATGTATTCCCATTTTAGTTACAAGTTTGGAAATAACATGGGAACACATTCCCATTTTAATTACTAGTTTGGGAATAACATGGGAACATAAACCCATTTTGATTACTAGTTTGGGAATAACATGGGAACATATACCCATTTTAGTTACAAGTTTGGAAATAACATGGGAACACATTCCCATTTTAATTGCTAGTTTGGGAATAACATGGGAACATATACCCATTTTAATTACTAGTTTGGGAATAACATGGGAACATATACCCATTTTAATTACTAGATTGGGAATTACATGGGAACATATTCCCATTTCAATTACTAGTTTGGGAATAACATGGGAACACATTCCCATTTTAATTACTAGTTTGGGAATAAGATGGGAACATATACCCATTTAAATTACTAGTTTGGGAATAACATGGGAACATATACCCATTTTAATTACTAGATTGGGAATTACATGGGAACATATTCCCATTTTAATTACTAGTTTGGGAATAACATGAGAATGTATTCCCATTTTAATTACAAGTTTGGGAATAGCATGGCAAAATTTTCCCATTTTAGTTACAAGTTTGGGAATAACATGGGAACCTAGTCCCATTTTAATTACTAGATTGGGAATTACATGGGAACATATTCCCATTTTAATTACTAGTTTGGGAATAACATGAGAATGTATTCCCATTTTAATTACAAGTTTGGGAATAGCATGGCAAAATTTTCCCATTTTAGTTACAAGTTTGGGAATAACATGGGAACCTAGTCCCATTTCCATTACAAGTTTGGGAATAGCATGGGAAACGTTTTCCCAATTAATTTACAGGTTGGGAATTTGGTGGGTTAATTTTTCTCCAAAATCTCTTCCCATAAAAAACACATAAATAGAATTTTGGGAAATGAAATGCAGAATTTAATTCCCAACACAATCCCCAAAAAGGAATTTTATGTCCCTGTATTTTCCCAATAATGGGGAAATTTCCCATTTAATTCCCAAATGGGAATCTTGAAAAGTTTCCTGTGCATGCCTGCAATTTGTAGCAAAAATACTCAAATAAGCCTCCATGAATACCTTAAGTTAGCATAGGTTTCTTCGGGTTCTGTAAAAAGGGGAATTGTTACCAAATCTTTGCACATAAGTTTTAGTGCCTGAAGGTTCTTCTTGTAGACATCAGCCTTCTTGATCTGTTTCAGAAGTGACATCAAACTTTTATCCACAGAGGTTTCCTTGTGTCAATAAACATTACCCTACTTTCACAAAACAAAGATGTTTTCTTGTTCAGAAAAAGAAAAGTAATGAACGTAGTACCAGAAACAATGGCTTCCTGTAACTGACCAACAACAGTCGACTGGACATGATGGTCTTTCAAACATACAGGTAGATTGTTGCCCACATCCACAGGAAATCACATCTCAAGTACACTGGCAGCTTCCTGGATCGAAAGGTACCTTGACAGCAAACTGTCACGACACAAATCGTAAACTCTGTTTCCAATTTCAATGCAACAGCCCAACATATCAACCATATGACAACCATATATCTTAAAATACTGGAATAGCATTCTGGAGGCGGAGTTTGCAGAACACTTTACGTGTATCCGTTGAGAATAGTACCGGTAATTAAGCTGCAGGCATTACTTCCATTTCTGTCTTTGTAGAGGCTTTAACTTACTTCTTTGGGAAACCACCATCTGGTAGCACCAGGAGCTATACAGAAAAAACCCACGTATAAGAACCTAGATTTCTCCAACTTAGCCTTAATAGGTTCTTATAGAAATGGTATTTAGTGGGATTTTAAGCTACTTAGGTTCTTAAATAAGTTCTTAATTTGATAGGGGCATTAGCGATCAATGGGTTGAAAAATCTGTGTATTTAAAAACATACTTGAGATATCGCTGTATCTACTAAAAATTTACTTTGACAGATATTTTACTAAGTCATAAAATTAAACTCATTTGATTAACAAATAAAACAAAATTTTACTCCTTAGTCTTCTTCATCCTCGTCATTTGCTTGGGCATTTAGAAGTTTGAGTCTTTGAATTTCAGTTTCCACCTTGCCCATTTCTTCTTCTTTGATTTCAAGATCCGTTGTTGTTACACAAATCTTTCTTCTTATGATGTTCCTTGTTTCCTTTGTTGCCAATGCCTCTAAAAATGGGTGAACTTGGTTTGTGTTTGCCGCCATTTTTATCTACAAAAAAAGCTTTTTATTATTAAATAATCAAATAAAAACTGAAAAATAATAAAAACCAATTAAACAAGCCTTTTTCTTACTTACCAAAAGTAACCTCAACAAACATCAGTCCTTCTTGCGTGTAATACATCTGTACACCCAAAGGGAGTTTTGCTTATCAAACTCGACAATTACTTGACCAAATAGTGACCAGTAATGTATGCCGCCGTCAAATACAGAAAACTGCCAGAAGCGTTCTGATGTAGTGTTGTGCTCGTCCCCTGGAAAGTGAACAATCAATGGATATCCTCCTTGTTGTGCATTATCTTTCAAAGAGAGGCATTCCTGCTTCTTACTATCTTTGAACCATGCAAACTTTTTGCCAGCAAGATCATCTAGAGATGTCTCTGTTAGTGTGATGGGCTGCTGGTAAGGCTGACCATATTGCACACTCTGTAAGTGTATGCACTCAAAAGCAGGACGACGGCTGAGCCTGGCAACTTCTGCGGCTTCCCTACACTCATTAAGCTCACAGACACTAACGCCATAAAGTGCTCTGTTGGCAATTGATAGGCCACGGGACTCCACTAAATGAACCTCGTATCATAAAAATAACTTGTTGAAATCAACGCAAATACCTGTCAAGTATTTACCGGCAGTTACTGCACCTTCCTTCTTTTTCTTTTGAACTTGTCGGACATATATTGGGAAAAAGCAAACGAGAAAATTGGAACAAGGTGTGTGTTAAAAAAAGACACACAATTGATTGATTTGAAGCCAAATTTGAAAATAAAATAAACACGGTTTTACTTGATTGTGTTAAAAAATAAATGAACGCCTTACACAAAGTGTGATGTTTCGTGACAAGCAGGGAAACCCTGAATAATAACTTTGGTTTAAAAAGTGGCAGTTTAAAAAGTGACAGTGGCAGCGCTTAAGTAATCAACCAAAACACATTACATTTAAAAAAAATAAAAATTGTTTAGATAAATGAGACACTGGATCCAGCTCTTGCTTAGGAATCTGTATTTAGCTAGAACCATTGAGGAATGCTTCTTCAAGTTGTGACGACTTCGGACGGCGAAGTGTTGTCCTCGATCTTCCGCTTCTTTGGTCTGCCCCTACTTCTACCGCTCTGTTGTTTGGAAACTGACTCAGTTCCAACCAAGGAAACATTTTCTTTCGAACTTGACTTCTGCTCGGTTAGAACTGTAGACACGTTTTTTTGCCGACAAGGTCGGCTTTCGCAAGCAATCCAGCGTCAACTCGAGGTGCCTCTGTTCATGTTGTCCGCAGCAAGCAGCGAGCGTCTCGGGCAAGGACGGGCTGTGTTTGACGTCGTGGAAGCCATATTTCATTGGCATGACGGGGTAAGGACAGGCGAGAAAGTTGGCCAGGCAAGGATAGCCTTGTTCTTCGCACAGTTCCGTGGCCGCCGAGTACAGGTATCTTCTCACAAATTCTGCCATTCCCCTGAATACGCAATCGTGCTTTGGATGGGGGTCGTCTTCCAATAATACCGCTCGGAGACAGTGGGACATCACGTGCACGAACACCGCCAGGACCTGCAGAGGGGTTTTGAGACATTTGTAAGGGGGAAACTTGCATGTCTTGCGACTCACGTTTCCGCAGTGACCGTAGAGATCCATGCAATCGCCTGTCCTAGGGCATGTAATTCTCAGGGAACAGAGTTGTGTTTAACAAATAAAGAAAAAGTCTAATTTTTTAGTCTTCTTCCTCGTCAACGTTGTCTGCCTGTGCTATTAGTAGTTCGAGCCTTTGTATTTCTGCTTGCGCCATTCTCATTTCTTCTTCTTTAGTCTCAAGATCCATTGTTAAGTCTCGTATCCGCTTTCTTATGTTGCCTCTTTGTTTTATAAACTTCTCTCTTTCATTGATCTTTTTCGTCAATCTTGTTGTCATTTTCAACTTCGAAGTTGTCACTTGTCTTGCAAGAGATTCCAAAAACTGGTATACATTGCTTTGGTTTGCGGCCATTTTTTCTACAAAAATAACGCGTTTTAATAGAAAAAGAAAATAAATTTGAAAGGAATGAAAAAAGTCTCTTCTATTACTTACCAACAGCAATTTCAATAAGCGTTATTTCTTTTTCTACTTGCGTGTTAGCAAAAAAAAAAACTTTTTTGATAACTGTTTGTCGTTTTGTAAGATTTGTGATTACTTACTAAGCCAGCTAAAATAAGTTAAAAAATAAAACTTTTGTATTGTTTGCCCCGCCTAAAATTGTCTAAATACTTTTTGGCGACAACATTCCAATTCTAGGTAAAACCGGAAGTGAAAAAAAGTTTTCAGAAAAACCTGAGCGATTTGGTATGTGAAAACCGCAAAAAAAAAAAAACCTGAAGTGAGAAAAACTGGAGCCGAAATTAAATTAATGAAAGCGCCACTGTAAGTCACTTGTGCGTGAAATATTCAATCACAAAGCGCACCGAAGGTGCTACAACAAGATGAGCGCAGACAATCATTCTTTTATAAAATGAAAAAATGTTTTATTGTACTTAACTTTTATTTCGAAATGTCGGCGGCGCTCCCGAGAATTTTTTTTAGCAGTCTTATCCTTTCTTGTTTTTTGATCCTGGAAAGTGAGCAATCAATGGATATCCTCCTTGTTGTGCATTATCTTTCAAAGAGAGGCATTCCTGCTTCTTACTATCTTTGAACCATGCAAACTTTTTGCCAGCAAGATCATCTAGAGATGTCTCTGTTAGTGTGATGGGCTGCTGGTAAGGCTGACCATATTGCACACTCTGTAAGTGTATGCACTCAAAAGCAGGACGACGGCTGAGCCTGGCAACTTCTGCGGCTTCCCTACACTCATTAAGCTCACAGACACTAACGCCATAAAGTGCTCTGTTGGCAATTGATAGGCCACGGGACTCCACTAAATGAACCTCGTATCGTAAAAATAACTTGTTGAAATCAACGCAAATACCTGTCAAGTATTTACCGGCAGTTACTGCACCTTCCTTCTTTTTCTTTTGAACTTGTCGGACATGACACTGCAGAGCAGGGTTGTTTGGTTAGCTCTTACCGCACCAGTTTCCATGCAAAACATATGGCTGTCTGTCATGTCGTTCTTATTGATTGTGCAGTGTTTCAGGCCTTTTGACATGTGGACAATTTTCTTTCTCGTGATACGCCAAGTGCATGCAGAACTAGGCTATTCTACAAAACAACTGGGTACGTAAATAGCTGTCCCAGTGGCTTCTGTTGTGAAGTTTCTTCACTGTCTTTGTAGTTGTAGTTGAGCACTCCAGGAAACACCTCACAGGCGGGCATATTTAGATATAAATTAGCATGCAAAGTATTTTTACGTTTATTTATTATTTCTGTTATGTTATGTTAATTAAAACAGGAGGGGAAAAGCCTGGGAAAGAATGTGAATCTAATACAGTTGTGTGTGCGCTTCTTACTTGGTAAGATCCTACCTTTGGCAACTTACAGGATACACAATGACAACCGATCGAATCATTTTTTTGATTTAAAGTATATCCTACCATTATGACAAACTCTTGTTATATCCGTAATAGTGTCCGCAAAATTGTGCAAAAACACATTTTTAAAATATTTAGGTAAACATTTTTAGCTCTTTAGCTTATCTTAATAAAATGCCAATAAAAA
This sequence comes from Oculina patagonica, assembly GCF_052425735.1. Lineage (NCBI taxonomy): Eukaryota > Metazoa > Cnidaria > Anthozoa > Scleractinia > Oculinidae > Oculina > Oculina patagonica. Next base: position 41,090,158 of record NC_135761.1, read on the forward strand.
GTGATAAACAGTGTCATGTTGTCACTAAGAAATTCCTTGACAAACTATTCTCTCAAAAGAAAGATGCGAAAATATAATATAAAACTAGTAAGAGAAAAATTACAAGTTGATACAACTTTGCACCTTCCATTGAAATGTATTCTACGCAGTTAAATACTATGAAAATGTTAATTTGGAAACTTTCTTGTCATGTTTTGTTTAACTTTCTTCCATAATTATTCTCACATCATCTCATCTTCAATAGCTGTTTTCTTCTTTATCTTTTCCTTGGACTGGATCCAGCTCTTGCTTAGGAATCTGTATTTAGCTCGATCTTATTCACCATCAGAACCATTGAGGAATGCTTCTTCAAGTTGTTGGATCCCTCTCTCAACAAGCTTTATCTCTGCCTTTCTGGTTTCAAGAGATTTTGCTTAATCTCTCATTCTCGTTTGAATGTTTTTTCCTTGCTTGACCAGTCTTGCACGGTCGTTTTGTTTTCTTGCTAACCTCAGATGAATCTGTGCTTTTGATGTTTGCTTCAGTGGCAAGACTTTTCCTTAAAGACACATCCCTCTTTGTCTTGTCCCATTTGACCATTTCAGTTTGGGACCTACTTTAGGTGGTGACTGTCCTAGGTTAATTATTCTTTTGACATTGCCCTTAGCTGGAGAAGTTTTACATGGAATTGGCTTTTGTGGCAAAGTTTCTGATTGCTTTGTATTGATACTTTTTTGGTCTTCAACACTTTAATTGACTTCCTCTTCTGACATTCTGACATGCAAGTCAAAAAAACTTTTGCATTTAAACTAACATGTGGCAAGCCTTTATATCAGACAGGAAAACACTGAGAAACTTGACTCCTGCCTGCTGTCACTGCCATAAACTCTTGAATTCTCATTGTGGACTGATTGACTTGTTTCTCTTTAAAAGGATATGTTGAAAGTTTTGTGGTTGAGGCTAAGCTTTAGCAATCAACCAAAACACATAATAGTATTGACAACATTTTATTACAGATAATCGTCGACTCATCTTGATTAATCTTCTTCGCTACTTGATTGGTCTGTGCCGTCTTGGATGTTTCGCTCAAGCTGCTGAATTTCCTCCCGCACTATCTCAATCTCTGCTTTCTTTGTCTCAAAAATTCTCGCCAAGTCTCGCATCCTGCGACGAATTGCCTTTCTCAATCCAATACAGTCCTTCTGTTGCCTCTCCAACACTAAACTGAACGTTTCTATAGTCCTCTTCCAGACTCTACGAGGATAGCAATTTCACTGCCTAGATTCATCAAACTAAAAAAAAAAAAAAATGTCCTCTAACTCAGTGTATTTGTCTTCAGTGGCCCTTTCATACCAAGAGTCGGGCAATTTTTCTTAGGGACTAGCGAAAAAGAATAGGGTTGTGTGGGGGGGGGAGCTGTTGGAAATGTCATAGATAAAAAAAAAACATATGACCCACCCCTTCGTTTTTAGCTCAAAACTAATTGACCCACCCCTAAATGAAGGTTGAAAACTTCATGACCCACCCCTTAAAAACATGAAATTTCTGGTTGCAAATTAAATGAAACCACATTCATGTATGAGGTTGTGGTGGTATTGATTTAGATTTATTTGTGGAACAAATACAAAAGCATTAACATCCTTTGAGCTTTGTCTGCATTTTGTGCTGGCATAAAATTATGTGGCGAAGTACGCTCAATGCCACATTAATATCACTTCCACTCAAATTGTTGGCAGCCAGTTTTCAAAGGGATATTGTCTTTATCAGAAGTATCGCTCCCAACTTCCTGCAAAGCACAGTAGTTTTCTACTTTACTTGGTTGCGAGTCTTCGCTGAGTCCCCGCTGGTTTCAGAGCTGCTGAAGGTGGAGCCACTTGTTTCTTTGAAAGTGGAAACACTGCCTAAGGCTGCTGATAATTTAATGTATAATAAGTCAAGCTTTTATTGTTTAATTATTTTTCCTTTGTCGTTTTCTATTCAAAATTTATGCTGTTTATGCTAAAAAGACGCAAAAGCATTTCTTGTTACAGTTAGTTTGTCTAGATGTTTTTTGAGGAACGAAAATAAACAAAACGGCCACAGCATGACTGCTGCGAGCCAAAGAGGGAACCCTGCATGGTTAACAGGAAGCACGAATCACGGCACCACTGTTCACAGATGAGAAAACAACAACATTGTGCGGAAGCTCATTTTTCAGTGATGCCAAACGTGGGCCCTCACTAAATAATGGTTGGCAGTCATTGTGTCTATAAGATCATGAACAAAGCCCGAATTAACATACTTTCTTCCGTTTTTCAACAGTCTATCAGTCACATGTCCAAGCCCTTCTTCTTTGTTCGCATTTACATTCCAGACTGATTCCAGGACATAGTAATGAACATGCCTGTAGTTGAAGAGATGCGGGATATTAAAGATAGAAAATCTTGCTATCGCTTTGATGGAATGTCTGGAAGCGAAACCACATTACAACTTTGCTCCAGGCCACAATTCTCCTTAATCACTTTTGCCGCAACCATTATCCTTCGTCAATACTAGGATCGAGAGTGTGATGCTTTCCAGCCTTTATACATTCCGTAACACGTTTCACGAGGTCTTACGTTTTCCATCAAATTTTAGCCCTATGCACTTCAGCCATCGTCTTAACTGATCCACAGTGTAGTTCTCTGCTTCACTTTCAAAGTTTGAGCCAGGAACGCCATCATCTTGCGTAAGAATGGTCAAATACCGAAGCGAAGTGCTCGCGAGCGACATAATTTCTACATATCTCTCTTGTAGAAATGGCACTTAGAGTGGTTTGTTTGTCAGAGTCAAGTGGAGGGTCTCAATTTTTTGTGACGTCATTTGTCCGCACAGTATTGGAGTTGGCAAAAAGGCTGAATCACAATACAGCGATAAAATAACAATATAATAACACGGCTTGGTTACAAAAGTACACAGTACAAATAAAAAAGGAAATGGCTTCGACATTGTAACTACAAACAATGAAAATACTTATATTGCCCTTGCCTATATAGGTAAGCACCATCACGAGTGAGAAATCGCTGGGGGAATTCCAAAAGCCCCTGTGTACCCAGAAAAACAAATAAGCAAAAGCTTCGATGGATGTCCTAAGATACTTGTTAAACATAACAACACTAATGTTGAACACACGTTCGGATCCCAGAAGGATTTGGCAGACCCAAAAAAGCTAACTGTTGGGCGTGCCATCCAGAACAGTGATTATTCTCCTCAATAGGGGAACCTGCGACCAAACGATCACCCTGAAGGTTAACTGATAAACCTGCACTTTATCTTTTATGTTCATAATCTAGGTAGGCAGTAAAAGGCACATTTGAAGTAGTAGGGAGCTGCAAATTTCTCATCGTCTACTCCCAGCCACAAAAAATAAATTCCAGCTTCAATTTGACTTTGAGAATATAAAAAAAGTTAAACTCACTCCTGTTCTCCGTCAGTTTCTTCTACGGATAACTTTAGCATCTCTTCTGAGTGATAGGAATTATTGAAGCTGCAAAACAAAGTTCTGCTGAGTCAGTTGAAAATCCCCTCAGAATTATAGGCTATTATCTCACATACCCATTTGGTTTAAAAACAGCTAATCGTCCGAGATGTTTAAGGTATTTTAAAAGATGAATAGACTTGAAGCCCTTATGTGACGTTGCCCACAAGCAGTAGATAGCATTGGGTATTGACACAGATGTTAATGATGATAAATGGTGTACGGAAAAACTTTTAAATAGCAAATCATTGCTCACCAAGTCTTCAACCAAGTGCTTTAAAGCTCAAAAATCATCACAGCCTTGTTGGAAACCTGGTGACCTTTTCTAATTCCCTTTACCTTGTAACTGTGTTAACGCAATAACAACTTTTTAACAAACAAAAGGCAATATCAAGGCAGTCATGCTCACGTAACAGGCTCTTAATAGTTGTAACAATGAAGTTTGCCAGAACTATGTGATCATGTACCTCCTGCGTTGCCTTGTTTTGCACATCCTGAGCATGCTGCAGGAGTTTTACCACAGATTTAGTTACGGCCTCCTCTGGTATGAATTAGGGCACCAGCTGTTATTAGATAAGTGCATATCCAACAGTCTGTTGGGCTTCTTCCAGATAAGATTCCAGATAAGAACGAGCCAACTGGTGGTGCTTTCTTGCTCTACGTAGCTGGGTAATGTAATGATCTAGGTCTGTGTCTCCAGCTGCTTCATCAGTGTCAGCTTTCCTTGTGGCTATTTTTGCATCAAGGACAGCACAAGCATCCAAAAGCAATTCATAAAATTTTATAAATAAACCAACGCTGATGTTCATCCCAGGAACACAGATCTGTTAAATATGACAGTAAGTAGTTGTCAGGATGTTAATTTTGCTCTCCTATTAAATTTGTTGTTGCTGTTTAACTTATTGATCAATAGATATTTCCAACAGTGGTTCGTAAATAACATTGAAGAATGACTTTGCCTTCTGTCCCCTTCCTTTGTCCTTGAAAGAAACATACCTTTAATTGTTCTCTTTTGTGCTTCTTTTCTTTGATTTTTGGGCAAGTGCATTGCAATCCCGAGAATTAAATGCCACAAGCAGGGGAATGTCCCTAAAGAAAAAAGTGCAACAACAATATTAGGCATGGAACTGCACTATGGATAACATTGGCCAACCTGGTGTATTTGAGTTTTATATGTTACCTCTTGTCCCAGAAGTTTCCATGATCTTGCAGAGGATTTCATAGTCACCAAATAGGAATTCACTAAAAATTAACAAATAAGTGGACTAAAATAATGATATTATGTCATTACGCTTACTCTCTTTATCACTATAAAATGGCAAAAAAATAAACAAGAACATATTGTTTAATTGGCAAACAATATTTTCCATTAAACTGAGAAAGTAAGGTGACTTCTTTGTGTTAATCCAATATCGTTAGCCACTTTCTTTTCAGTGCAGTGGTAGTCATCTGTGTAGATGCTGACCAATTCTTCAACTCTTCTGATGAAACCTTAGCAGATAAAAATCATACATTGGCAATGGCCACAGTACTCCCCTTCACAACAAGATCAACTAAGTGTGTGTTAGGCAGTGTCATGGTCAAGGATGGGTTCTTCTGCTGCTTGTCTAGTTGTTGCCACTGAACCATCTTTACAGATTTCCTCTTTTATCATCTAGTCATCTAGCCAAGCCTTGTTTGTACAGCTGTCCTTGTTATCAGCAATACAGCTTACACACTAATAGGACCAACCAATACCTTTCTTGCTGGGCCAAAGACTTAATACAGTGTCACTTTCTTTTCCTTTCACTGCCTTAAAATCTCTTCCGTCCCTTTTTCTGTTTACAGTACCATCACCTTTGAAAGAGACATACACGAAAATGTGGAACTTGAGGTGGACAGAACTTGCTCTTGAAGTGAAGCTTGAGGCAGCAGGTTGTAAAACGTTCTGTACCAAGTAATGATGCATACCCTTTGAAAGAGACATACACGAAAATGTGGAACTTGAGGTGGACAGAACTTGCTCTTGAAGTGAAGCTTGAGGCAGCAGGTTGTAAAACGTTCTGTACCAAGTAATGATGCATACTCTGCTGAGTTTGAAGAAAAAAAGTATTAATAATAAAAGTAAAATCAAATTATATTTTACGTATATAAATTATGTACATTACATTAAACTACTATTGATGTTTGAAAGAAACTTTGCGTAGTTTAGTTTTAAACTCATTCAAAGACATAAGTGACCGTAGAAGTGTATCTAAAAGGAAAACTGAAATGGTTTACTGATGCCAGGGTCATCAATAAATACAACACTGTCTGTTAATGTAAACATTTTAGAACAGAATGGAAATGTGCCTAGACTTATTGCAAAGATTAGCTGTGCAAATATTATTTCACCCCCTTTACTTTTAAAATGGCAATTGAAGCAGAATTTGTTTGGATTTTTTTTTAACTACTTAGTCCCCACACTGCATCAGCCTTTTAATCGACTTCAAGGGAATAGTTATCAAGCAAAATCCTGAAAAGATTAAATAAATATGTATTACATTAAAATGGAAAAACCAGGTTATACATTTGTTGAGGAAAACTGAAGACATCTATTTTAGCTATTACTTCTTACTTCTCATCTTCTAAAGTCTAAACAGATGGGATCAAATGCAGCTCGTCTTTTGTGAAGTACAGAGTCACTAGTTTCAAGGCTGCAATGTGACAATGTTTAGTTCCGTAATGTTTTCCAGTATTTTTTTTGACTGGCAGGCAACAAGTCTTTCAACGAGGACTGTACTGCCAGTTGGCTTCGCAAGCCTTGTTGAAAATCAACCAATTGTGGTCTTCATGGAATTAATTGTTCACGTTTGCAATGGACAAGAAAGCTCTTTTTAATCATGTAGGATAAAGAGCCTTTAATATTCTTTAAGCAAAAGTTTGCCTGTTCTGCCTCTTGACTGTTCAAACTATCCTACTGTTGATATCTGGGAAAGCAACCTGAAGGTAATAAAGAAGAACAATAACAAATCAGTTGATTATCCTCTCCAACTTTTGAAAATGATTTCTTGCCTTGTCAGATAAAAATAAATAACAAAAACCTTTTATAGAAACACTCTTATAATTAAATTGCTAAAATAAAATAATAATTCATAACACAAGGAACACAGTACAGAACACATCATACCAAAATAGATACAAAACACTAAAGCGTTGACAAACCACGGACAAGAAGGTCTTTTGTATACTGTGCATTAAATTTTGGCATGCTGAAATAGCAAAGGGTTGATTTTTCAACGTCTGTACCTGTATGGTCAGGCCAGTGCAGCTGATCAACAAGAAATTGGGAATTCTTGAAAAAATGCGGATCCTGACTGAGGAAATATGAGTGCAAATTGCATGCATTGTCGTAAACAATAAGACAAGGAGCTGTAAGAAGAACAAAAAAACATCAACAGGAGGTTATAAAAATATATAAAAAGATTAAGTCAATGGCAATAATATTTGTAATGAAGATAACTATTAACCCTCTGGTGACTGCCCTAAAAATGGCCATTTTTGACATGTTTTTTGTTAAAAGTGTCCAGCTCTCGTTAAATTCAACCAATTTTGTCATACTTTATGTCATTTTAAAGCGGAATAAATGGATATCAAGACTGTGTTATTTGTTTGGCATGATCCTTTTTAACTAATTTACTTATGCTAATAAAATGTCACGCAATACACACTTTTTTCAGAAGAAATGGTCCATATTTTTTTTTTTTTTTATAATATTAAATATTATAAAATGTTGATAATTTTATAGTACTATAATAAAAAAAATTCACAGTTATGACTTTAGCTCTCGAGTGCCTTCAAGGGCACTATTTTGACTTCACTCATTCAACATTTTTTTGCTAGTAAACACAATTTACTAATGTGGCAGGCGTGCTGCAGGCAATTTCGGTCTTTCTTTCTGCCTGCATCTGCCGTTTTTAACCAACGGTAGAAGAGAACAAGCCATTTATGTCGGATGGTTTTAGGGTTAGGCTCCTTAAAGAACTCCTCTTGCAGGGCGTAGTCTTCCGCATCTTCTCCTTTATACTCTTCCGCTTCCGGCTTGGAATCATACGAGGGTTCGGTATCTTCTGCCTTAGGGATGGCGGTCTCTGTTGCCATTGGAGACGTGGTGTTATCTGGTTCTTGTTTAACGGTCAATGGAAGGAGATCTTCTATTTCTTCTTTTCCCCGATATAGCCGTGCCACCTTGATGCAGGAATCCATGTAGCCCCCCCATTTCATGTGATGTTTGTTGGCCAGGTGTTTTCGCAAGTGGGCTGTTATAAACTTGCAGAGGGGGCACCACTTCAATGGAATTCCTTTTTTTTTTGTTTGGTCGTCGAGGAGCCCTCCTTTTGGTAGCATTGTCGGCCATGTTTAAAAACTTGACCACGTCTTCCTCCACTATTTCTTCTTTTTTCACGTGCGTTTGGAGATGGCGTTTTAAATCCAAGACCTCCTTGCCACAGGCGACACACTTTCTTTTTTTGTGATGCGACCTTTTCTTTTTTTTTCTGTTTTTTCTTCTTTTTCAGTTTCAGGATTAGACGCTGCTTCCTCAAACTCACTCGCACTCTCCCTCTGCTCCTTCGACGTCGATGGTTGACAGTCCATCACTGTTACTTTTTTTTTGGAAGGCACTGGCGCTTTCTTCGTTGGTGGAGTTTCTGCTTTCCTTTTCTTGGTTTTTTCTTTTTGTTTTTCTGGTTTTTCTTCCTCTTCCTCGCTCTGGCTCTCACTCTCACCGTCCGTTGGCTGCACATATTCCACATCTTCCAGGTCACCTTCCAAGTCAGACTTTTCGGTTTCATGTTTAATTTTTTGCACTTTTTCCAGCCACATGCGGATCATTCTCAGTTCCTCGAGGGTTGTTGAACTAACATCTTGCCCATCTATGGTGGCCACCAACTTTTCTTAATATCGTATGCCGTTTCTTGCAAATAATTTATGACGGACATGCCCAGCTGATTTATTATTCTTAACGTGGGTTGTCTTCGGAATACCTTCCAAATGCCGCCAACTCAGTGGCGCGCTTAAAATCACAAGTAAGCTCCAGATAGGACGGCGTGGTTGTCGGGGTCTTCAGAGATAAGCGCGGCAGTCTTCTCATTTGAAGTACGTTCTGGGAAATGGAAGCGCCTTGGCGGGCATAGGCGATGGTTTCTGAGAGCCAATTCATGCACTCTTTTTACATCATCCAGGGCCATCTTCCTCCTCTCCAAGTCTTTTTAGCCACTGCCACCTTTCTTTGCAGACGACACCCATCCTCTTAAAGACATCGTCCTTGTCGATGTAGAAATTTAACTTGGTCTTCAACTGATTGTCTGCCAAGAATCCAATCATCTCCATCACATGCTCGGAAGACTTCTGGAGTAAATCTATCCCGAGACACTTCCGGGCCATAGCCCCCTTTGCACAGAGGGTCATCATTGTCTCCAAGGTTGCTTTGTCGATTGCTTTCATCTTGTGAAAATCTATCGGCGCCACTGCGGACAGACCAAGCTCTTCTAAAACCCCTTGGAGATATTGCCGGTTAAAGTTTTGCCTCGTTTTCATGTTAAAAACCAAGCCCGCAAGTAATCACTGGATGCATTTGTGTCCAAACTTCAACTGCTAATAACTCGAGGAATTTAACCGTTCTTTTTTTTAAATTTGCACTGTTTGTTCTTCATGTTCAGGGCTAGCAAAAGGTACAATTCGCTCGAGATCAAATTGCAACCTCGCAGAGATATTAGCCGTGGGAATTTCGACACAAATGACGTCAGAACTCATGAAAGAGGGAACCGTTTTCAACAAAACCAACACCAAACGGTTCCTTACAACATTATCATGCATATTATAACATAACAACATCACAAGAAGGTCCTCAAGTTCTAATAACGAGGTCCCACAACACTGCATGGTCAAATTGCACCCTTAAACTTTGACCAGAGCCTGCACACAAGCAATCGCCTTTTATCGGGAAAAAATGCACCAGGAAGTTGCCCGAACACCTTATACACCTTTTCCGATAGTTGATTTGTTTTTGCTTAGTGTTTTAAGGGTGCCAAATAGCAAAAATAACGGAGCAAACAAAGAAGCGTACTCACACTTCAAAGACTTCAGGAGAAGGGGACGTCATTTACCCTTCACTGAAATGTCACTGTAAAGTAGGTGTTTTCAAAAATTCATAATAAAGTCTATTTTTAACCTTTTGACCCCAAACTTAGCAACAGGATGTCAATTGATAAGTTCTTACAGATGCAATTCTAAAAATGCACGGCTTTTTAGCTGAGTCAGCATTTTTTGAAAAATACCATATTTTGACAGCTGTCAATCAAAGTGACAGGTGCCTTCGGATTCATGCAAGTTCAAATTGCAACTAAAATGTGCAGCTGGTCGTGGTTTACCATTATGCCAAATTTCACCTTCCTAGCTACTAATGTAAATTAATTACAATTTCTTTTGTATTGGGATGTATTTGATAGAGTAAAACATAAACAGAAACACTTTGGGGATGAGTTTTTAAAAAAATTGTACTTTATTTGATTTTAAAGCTTAAGACTTGACGTTTGGCAGGACGAAAGCACATACACTCCTTTACATTTTCGTTGCGTCCAGTTATGGCGTGATTGATTGACACGTGTTAGTTCAATTGACGGACATCATTTAGCCTTCACTGAAATAAATTGTAAATAAAGAAAAAATCATCAGATATTCCAATTTAAACGCTTTCGCAAGTAGGAAATCCTTTAAAGATGGTTCTTTGCCCTTTCCCGCTTGAATAATGACGCGCTGACCTTCGCTGTAGGTCTTGCTGGACTTTATTTTGTCTAACTCTTTGAGGGTTAGTAGCCCGTCGCTTTCCTCGACGAACCTCTTGTTCTTGTGTTCGTGAGACTTGCTGTCCACGGTTGACCTCCACCCCTTGAGATCGTTCTTTATTATGTCGAATAACTTGCTGTTGTCTGCATGAAGTGGTGGAGCTTCCTTGTTAAAGCGTTGGTGAGTAACGAAGATCAGGAACTTCTCGTATGAGGTTAGATAGGATATAATTGTACCTGGTTTGTATTCGTGGCTTTCAAGGTTGGGCTTTACCCAAGCCTTCCAGACAATGTCTCCTCCGTCTTTAAGAAGACACAAGATGTCATCTCCACCTGGGTCGACGGCTTCCAACAGGTTCCACATTTGACTGGCGTGTTGGAGTTGGATGCTGCGTTTCTTGTCGCCTGCTATAGGCCGTGTTAGAAATTGAAAAAAACAAAGCCAACCACCTATGCATGTTGGTTTTAGGGCGGGGGTCGTTGAAGAACTCTACTAACGGTGGTTGGGATCTGAATTCTTGGTCTTCGTCATCTTCATTTTCTTCATCCTCTTGAACCTCTTGGTCTTCAACATCTTCATCTTTCAATAGCACGTTATTAAATTTCCATAGGCCTGGACCTCGCTTGATGTTTGCGAAGTTGATTCTTAATTTAACAGCTTTGTGATCCAGCGCTATGGAAGTTTTTGTACCCACTTCAGCGACTTGACAGGCAATAGACTTCACAACAAGAAAAATCAATCCGGGATTTTAAATTTTGTGCGGCAGACGCGTAAGTAAAACTCTTCTTGTTTGGATGCATTTTTCTAAAAACATCAGACAGATCCAATTCTTCCATCATAGCGATAATTTGATGGCGGTAGGCAGTTGGCTTCCAATGGATGCCGCCTTGTTTATCGATGGCCTGAAGTGAGACATTCCAGTCACCTCCTATAATCAAATTCTACAACGATGATTTCGCAATTAATACTTCTTTCAAAGTTTTGGCGAAATTTTGCTGACTTGTTGCATAAATATTACAGATGGAAAGGTTTATTGTCTTGAAGCAGATATTAGTTAACATGATTCTCCCTTCGGGATCACAATAGGAACTTTCTATTTGAATATCAGACAAAGGGTTGAATGAAGTACTAACGCCTTTTTGGTGATTAGTTCTATGCAAGAAAAACATGACACCTCCCCACTCTGATTTCCAAATTAATTCATCTCGCGGTTCAGAGAACGTTTCTTGAAGTTACTAAACATCGCGTTTTTGGTCCTTGAGAAAAGAGAAGATGCTTTGTCTTTTCCATTGGTTTTTTAAGCCTCTAACGTTAAGCGATAGAAATTTAAACGTGATCATTAGAATATATAACACATTTTACAAGTTAGCATATTTAACGGTATAAGCGATTTAAAAAATATTGAGAAATGTAAGCAAACAAAAATAATTTGGTCGTAAACAACCGAAGATAGTATAAAATATATACAAAACGGATAAATAGGGGACAAAATAAAATTAAAAAAGGAACATACAAAAAACACACTTGACTGTAGAACTAAGGAGTAGACATACGTCATCCAAGGGCAAAGTAGGTGTTGCAGGTATTTTTGGGTTCATATGCCCCCTTCTTCCCTTTCCTAAATGTCATTAGTAAATAATAGCAAAATGTTTTTTAGAAGCTTACTGCTTAAAGTTCTTTAATTTCCTCAATCGAGTGCATTAATCTTGGGTTCCCCATTTGGGCAGTCTTGATAAAGATTTTTCCATCGAGGGACCAAAAGCTAACGATCTTACCGTTATTTTGCTTTTCTCTCGCAGTCTTCATCATTTCCTTTCGGTACTGAGTCAGGTTCTCGTTTATGGAGATCTTGGGTTGACGGTTGTCTTCAGTAGTAAATGAGACACAGTCGGGAAAAATACTGGAAATAGTTGTGCTTCTCAGTTGAGTGCGAGCCTTGTAGACCTTAGACTTTATTTTGTGGTTGCAGAATTTGGCTAAAATCGGCTTGTTACCGTGTTTCATCTTAATACGATGGGAAATTTCGATGTCATCTTTAATCTCGACGCCAATCGCTTGTGCTATCTTCCACACGGCCTGATCTGTGGACATGTTGATGTCGTCAGGAACACCACAAAAGATCTCATAGGGCACGCCTCAGGGATTGGTTACCCCAACTTGTGTTTTATCCCTGATGAGAAGCATCAAATGCCAAGTCTAAGTACAGTTTTAAAGGAGTTCTTACGAGGGTCTTTTTTTGTTTTTCTACAGGAGCCACCTAGGGCCGTCCAGCCTTCTTCTCTTTGGCCGTCCTCTTCTTAAAGATTGACTTGACCTTTTCATAGCAGCGATCGAATCCCTCTATCTTTAAAATAGCTTCTAAGGCATCATTGGAGAGGAAATTGCTCTTGATGGTACTCTTGGTTGGCACCTGATTGAAGCTGGCGAAGTGGCGCTCAACGGTTTTACTTTGTTCCTCACTCCACCAGTGGCGCGACTTGTCTGACTGGCGGGAAGACAACGATGTATCAAAATTGAGACCCTTGAGCCAAATGTCTAACTTTTCACTGGCTTTCTTTTGAGGGGCGGGTGGCAGCTTCTTTGCAGGCATTTTGCCCATGAGGTAATTAACATACTTCTGGACTTTGGTAGTTTGGGAAACGAAGGTGGTAAACTTCCCCAGTTTGCTATGTTTGAACAGCTTGGTTCTTACTTGGCCAAGGCGTAGAGGCACCCCAATTTGCAACTCCGCTGCAAAGTGAGCTTTAATTAACTGCTGTTCCTGAGCTGTCAACTTTCCTGGTGACGCGAGAACAGGGACAGATGTTGGGGATGCAGAACCTGAAGGCCCGGCTGTGTCTGCCTCTGAAGACGGTGGGATGATGTCTTGCTCAAAGTCTCCTTCGTTGTTTCCTTTTTCAACAGTTGCTTCATTAACCAGCTGATCAAGTTCCTCATCAACCTCTTCTTCAACCAGACCATCAACCTTCTCTGCAACCTGGTCATCAACATTCTCTTCAACCTGATCATCGACCTTCTCATCAACCTGCTCGTCTGGCTCTGGCTTTGAGGAACTTGTAATTTTGGCAATGGTTGTCATGGCCTTGGAAGTAGAGCGTGTAATTTTATGTTATTCACCCAAGTTTCGTGATTATCCGTCGATTCCTGCGGGAGTTATGATTTTTTTTTTATTTTTTGATACAAAGTCTTATAATTTGAATTATCATGTTTTAAAAAATTCATAATTAATTTCAGTTTCCACCTTTTGACTTTAAACTTGACAGGGTGATGTAATTTGATAAGTTCTTTCCGATGCAATTCTAAAAATGCATGAAGATTTTATATAATAATAATAATAATATCCAGAAATTGAAACGTGTTCTACATTGCTTAGGTGGTAGAGTGTTGTGTTCTCAATCACTCAGCTCGGTCTACACGGCCATGAACTTAGACTGCACAGGTGACTCTTGACCCCAAACCGCTCGGCCAGCTGCCAAACACTGATTCCCGCCAATGTTTGATCTTTGTAAGCCTCGGCGAAGGCCAGAATGTCCTTATCCTCACTTGGAATGAATGGTTTTCCCTTCTGAGGAGCACTCATGATCACGCCGAGCTGAAAATAACTCAGTGCCGCATTCATGTAGAACTCTGTTTTGATCTCGTACTTGCTTGAGTGAGATTCGAGCTTTTTTGGTTTCTATTTAGACGACCACTTTTGTCTTTGGCGTGATGACGTAGTAGAAGACTGTGGTGTGCAGTGCGCGGACATCCAGTCATCTGTGGCATCCTTAGGGTTAGCTTCCTCTATTCTTTGCAGGGAAGACTCGCCTTGCTTTCCTTTCTGATAACGCACTCGATCTTTACCTTGGCATAGTCGTCAATCAGGTCGACAAGTGACACACTCTCCACCATTGTTTGTTTAACTCCTTTCATCGTTGCCTTGCATTTGTGGAGATTATCTTACTAAAGAGAAGGTCGATGTCGGTTAGTTGTTTTTTTGAAAGGCGGTTTCGAGCATCGGACTCTTCTTTATCGGACTCTTCTCTGTCAGAGGCATTGGCTTCATTAGCGGCCTCGTCCGTTTCTTCGTACTCTTCTGCTACTGCATCTTCAACGGTATCATCTGCTTCTGCTGTGTCAAGTCCAAGTCCAAGTCTTTTAGTTATGGCTTTGTGACTTGCGGAAGCTTGTGTAGTCTTCTTGCGAGTCATATAGAACTTTGACTGGGCCTTTTCTAGGGTGATCTTTTGGCCCCTCTCGATTTCTGTTTTGAATAACCTGACGATTGCCTCCTTCTGCTTCTCCGTAAGTTGTTTGTCTGGTGTTGGAGGAATAATTTGCGGAAAGAAACACGGAAGAGGGAAGGCAACAGGGCCCGCCTGTGGAGAGATGGTGATGCGGAGGCATCGTCGACAGGGAGGGGCAGCAATCTCTGACTTTCTTGCTCGGCGAGATCATGTAGAAGGTAGTTGAGAAGGTGGACATGAAATGCTCGCGTGTACTTTTTATTCGATTTTCATCCAGATAGAACTCGTTCCACTTCTGATTCTCTGGTTCCCTTGGTTTTTCGCACTCATCGTCGCTCTCGGCAAAATACGACATTTCGTCAAGGTCAGCCTCAATATGTAGATAACCAGGATCCACACGCTCGTTCTCTTCTGATTCATCACCATCTTGTGACTTGAATCTTTCTTCAGTTTCATCACTACTATAGACTTCTTCTTCTTTTTCTTCTTTTTCTTCTTTTTTTTTGTTCTGCTACTTTCTCGGCTTTGATATGACTTTTGCTGGTTGGTTTTGGTTTAGGCTTGGCTGCTTTGGCCTTCTTTTGCTTTTGCCCAGAAGACACTGACTGTTTTGGAGCACGCTTCCTGGTGGTGGCGATTCCTGATAGTTTTCTGAACATTGCAGAGGCTTGTTTGATTTCTTTGGGATCTGTCAGCTTGTGATGGCGTTTTAGATGCTGGCTTTTTCTTGTTACAACAGCCGTACAGTTTTGATATGCACACTGGTAGCTTTGAGTGTTAGGATTGACAGTTGCAGCAGCGCCTTTATGCTTGGAGGTCGATCGACTTGCGTTGTCTGATTTGGCCACAAGGATTGATATTTCGCTTGGTGTCTTGTCATCGCGCCGTAAAGCAATATGGCGTGACAAATGAGTCCCATAGAATGGACACAGGGGACATTGACGCAACTTGTTATGGCTGTCCTTTTCTGAATAAGGTTTAAGAGGTGTAGACTCTGGGTTTTCTTGGTTGTTGTCAGCACTTTTTTTCACGGTGGCACCATCTCTCCCAGCTGCACGTGAAGCTTGTTCCCACACTTCTTCTTCGTTGTCCCTCCCCTGGGCTGGTGGACAGCACACAGGGGCACCGTCACTCCCAGCGCACGTGGCTTGTTCTCCAACACTTTCTTCTTCGTTGTCCTCCCTTAGGGTCACTTCCCAACTTCCTTCCCGTCTTCCCCCCGACCCCTGGGGGGCCCACCCTGTGCCCTCCAGCAAGCATACGGCAACAATGGCTGGACTGTTCATAAAATTTCGGGCTCGCAATACCAAGAATGTACTTCATCGCTATTTTGCACTGTTCTTGCAGTACGCACATATCTAGCATGTCAGCCGCTGCTGTTTTCTGCACCAAAGCATCATATTCACTCCTCAGGCTCTCAACGTCGAACTTTACACTTGATGGAACGGTGACCGAGACTGCTTCTAAATCAAGTTCTTCTATGGCTCGTTCATTGCCTTTCGAGGCTTCTTTGCACAACTGTATTAGCGTATCGTACGATGAGAGAGACATTGTTCTCGTTGACCTTGAACAGAAAGGTTAAGTTTGGGCATTTGGCCTTTGCAAAGCAACAAATAATGAAGTAATACAAAGCACAATGTCCCAGCTATCCTAGTTTATTCCTAGTTCCGTATTCCATTGTCCATATTCCAATTTTCCACAGTAGTCACGTGTTTGGAACAAATGCTTTCATAAATTATTGTCCCCAAATTTCAAGTCAAACAGTTAAATCCCCTTGGAGATATTAGCGGTTAAAGTTTAGCCTTGTTTTCGCGTAAAAAACCAAGGCCGCAATGCACACATGGGAGCGTTTGTGGCCGAAATTTCAACCGCTAATAACTCTGCGAGGATTTAACCGTTTTCTTTCAAATTTGCACTGTCTGTTCCTTATGCTCAGGGCTAGCAAAAGGTACAATTTGCTCGAGATACAATTTAAACCTCGCAGAGATATTAGCCGTGGGAATTTCGACACAAATGACATCATAACTCATGAAGGAAGGAACCGTTTTTAACAAAACCAACACCAAACGGTTCCTTACAACATTATCAAGCATATTATAACATAAGAACATGACAAGAGGGTCCTCAAGTTCTAATAACGAGGTCCCACAACATAATGCATGGTCAAATTGCACCCTTAAACTTTGACCAGAGCCTGCGCACAAGCAACCGCCTGTTATCGGGAAAAAATGCACTAGGAAGTTGCCCGAGCACCTTATACACCTTCTCCGATAGTTGGATTGCTTGTGCCTAGTGTTTTAAGGGTCCCAAATAGAACAAATCACAGAGCAATAAAAGCGTGTACTCACCACAAGACGACTTGAGGAAAAGGGACTTCATGATAGCTTCACTGAAGTATATGTCCAAAAAATGACTTATAGGCACACTTTTGAAAAAATTGTAGTTAATTTACTTTTTAAGACGATAACTTCAAATCAGGATATGTAATAGCCAGAGAGTTGTTCTTTATTCCTATCATCATATCGACCAATTATTGTTGACTGACACCTGTCAGTTTGATTGACATTTGAAAAATTGGTGAAAATGCCCTGACCGCTCATGTTTGAAAAATTGTAAAAAATTCTGAATTAAAGCTACCAGCTTCAAACTTGGACATTTTGAAACAGATGCATTGTTCTTTATGCCCATTATCATATTAGCTACTGTCATCTTGATTGACACCTGTCAAACACGTCCAAATTTTAAAAATGCTGTAAATTTGGCAGGAAACAACGTAAAATCGCCAAACTTTGTAGGAGTACTAAGAATGGGTCGAAGAGTACTGTCAATGGGTACGATTTTTATGCTGAGGCAGCATTATTTCCAAAAAACAGGTTTAAAACAGGTTTTTTCGCAATTTATTCTAAAAACTTGGTCAAGATAGGGAATAATGGTAATGGGCGTGAAGAGCTTTTGAAGAGCAATGATTCTGTGGAATTTGCAATCAATAGCGCTATTAGATAAAAAGTTATTACAGTTACAAATCAAAATTTCCAAAATTGCACCCTCCTTACATTTTTGGACCAAAAAAAATTCACCAAAAATTCACGTTTTATCGAAATCAAAAGAAAATAAAACGGAATGTAGAACACAGCTTAACCTATACAAAGAGGTAAATAAATCGCCGTACCCTTGTATTTTGTGGTTGTTATGGTAACTTAAAACAGCTACCCTCAAATTGCGCCCTCCTTACCGATAACTTTTTTTGGAACGTCAGTCACTCAGGAATTTTTAACATGAAGTTGTTTTAACGAAATGAGCTGAAATTTTCACAGAACATGTCCAAGACATCGTGCTAGACGTATATAGAATATCCTGAAGTTACCCTCAAACGGACACGTTTAAGATCAACAAGAGTAAAAAAATTGACTTCAAGTTGATCTCAAAGATCAAGATACAGTTTAGTGACATTACCACTTAGGCCATATTTTTCGCCAAGATGTAACTTTTTTTCCAAAAAGTGAGGGCGACTCCATGAGTGTACTATGACCCTTGGTGAGTCTGAAAAAGCCCAAGAAAGCGCTATCTGGATTTCCCAGAATCCTCAGGGAGCCTGAGATACTGAAATTTGCGCCCTGCGTACATTGCGCAAAACTGTAAGTGTGACAATTCATGCAATTTAACGTAGAACAAGTTGCTTTTTTAATATGATATAGCTCATTTAATGTACTATGCTGTATTCAAAGGAGAAGTCAAACGTTTATATCCCCTATGTGTTATTAGCGTTAGGGTAACTTTTCGAGGGGTGTGTAAGGAGGGCGCAACAGTATGTTCTTGGTTAGGGTTAGGGTTTAGGGTTAGGGTTAGGGTTAGGGTTAGGGTTATGTTCCTGGGCTACCTCGCCCCCCTCTCTTGGCTACCTCGCCCCCTCGTGGCTACCTCGCCCCCCTCGTGGCTACCTCGCCCCCCTCGTGGCTACCTCGCCCCCTTTTGTGTGCTACCTCGCCCCCCTCCGTGTCCACCTCGCCCCCTTTGTGTCCACCTCGCCCCCTTTGTGTCCACCTCGCCCCCTCTTTGGCTACTTAGCCCCCTCTGCTAATTTGCATACGTGTTTTTTTGCTTTAGATTTGCCAGTTTGTGGGCGAATCTCTCCAAACGTACATGAAGGGCTTATTGATCAGTCCTTTACAACCTGTTTATTTTAGAATGTACGATTTTATTCTTAGTCAGCATTTTTTTATCTTTTTTTGTTGTTTACAGGTTTTGACAGCTCGGAAGCAAATTGACAGGTGTCAGTCAATCACTAAAAGATGTAGTCATAATGGAAATGTAGAGCACTTCATTGGCCATCTTCCTGCCAAATGTTTGGCGGCCATATTGGATTTTTTTTTCAAGGGGTTGACCTTAGAAATTTGGTGAAAATTTCAATTTTCTTGACACTTTAAGTATGGTGTTTAAGTACTAAAAAGTGATGGTTCATGATGTTTGAGACATATATAAGACCAATAAAATACATTTAACACCTTTGTAATGATTTTTTAATAAACATGTTGTAAAACAAGAGGTATAAAGGATTGATAGTTTGCCCCTCCTCCTTTCTCATCCGGGCTTGGGACCGGCAATGGCGGAGTTAACAAACACATTACAACACAACGCCCTTCACGGTCATCAAGCGATTCACCTGGCCTTAATAGGCATTCAGGAACCGCCCTCGGATCAGGGGGACAAACATATACATTACAACACAACGCCCTTCACTGTCATCGAGTGATTCACCAGGCCTTAATAGGCATTCAGAAACCGCCCTCGGATCAGGGGACAAATACATTACATATACAAACAATGAGACAAGATTTTTTTTTTTTTTTTTTTACTGGCTTAGGTCTGATTCTTTAGTCCAGTCAACTTAGTATTACACCCAAAACAAATTGCAACAAAAATAAAACATGCCTTATTCGACTTTGCATATATTGAGGAATAACATACTAAAAGTCACCGTGAATCGGAGTATTGGAACCTGTCTTTTTTTGCGATATTTGAACTACAATGAAAGATGAGAAATTTAATTTATGCATAACTAATGTGATTTTTACAAGTAACATTGAAGGGTCCTTATCGATAGAAATAATCAAGCTAGCAAAACTAAACAACGACAAGCCAACAAATCAGTTTACAACAAATGTAGCTGTTATTACTTATCCTATTTATTGCGTGAAATGACATTACTATTCTGCCCTTTTCGGTACCTTAGAGAACGTACTACCAGCGGCCGGATTCTGGCATAGATGCAAGTATAGTAACAACGTTCGCTAATCGGATATTTCATTAAAAAAGCTGAGTTGTCTTCAAAAATTAAAGATACTGAAAACTGATAAAGTATAATTATACCTTTTTGACGAAAGAATAAACGCTGTTCAAAAAAGTTACCGTATGATAACTAGAATTGCGGCAAACAAGTTATGGCGGGAGTCTTGGATGAAACCCTTAACATAATCTGTCAGAAAACGTAATGCGTGAATTTGCTCCCCTCAAACCCTTTCTGCTTATTGGAAGGTGCCTATAATTCCAAGAATCAACACTGATATCTTTGCAAAAGTCCCCCCAGTGACTGAGCCGTCACAGACGCCGGGGACACAACCCCGGCGTAACTATGGGCACGCCTCCATCTCTGCACTTAATTATTTTACAAAAGGATGAACAAATTCTTTCAGGAGTAGCAGAATGATTTTGGACAAAAGAAAAAGGGTTAAAACATTTGGAAAAAGTTTGGTAACAACCTGCAAATGACTTCAAATTATTAAACATTAATTATTCAAATTATTAAACATTAATTCAAAATTGATTTAAACCACAGTAACAAGTTTGGTATCACTCTATATCCACTCTACATTAGCATTTGTATACAGCCACGTCAAATGCTATACAGTTTTGTACGCCAAAACAAATTGCAACAAAAATAAGAACATGCTGTTCTTGACTTCAAATTTGGTGTAGAATACGCTGCTGAAAGTCACCGTAAATCTAAGCATTGGAACCAGGGGGGGGGAAGCAACTTCCCATACATTCTCTTATATGAAATCTGAGCGATGCTCTCACAACTTGCAAAGCAATCATCGGGGCGGTAGTCAGCGGATGTCTCTAAGGCGCATGAGCAGCTCCTTTCTTTGTGAACTTGCCAAAACAAAAACATGGGACCAGTGAGAGAGTTCGATTTTTTTTATATATGTAGTAATAAAAAAGACTTTCTAAGTTTTGACTTTGAAGCAGCGAAAATTTCTCCGAAAAGGTTCTTGGTGTCAATATGTGGTGTTTGTTATGAAATAAAACCATCACGGGAATGGTAATGAAAACGTGGCGATCGAATATTCCCGCGCTGGTCGGAGCTATTGTTCTTGCTCTATTGTTTGAGGTTGTTTGTTGACTTGGTCTTTCTTTGTTTTACTTCATTTACAATCCCCATGTGGGCCAGTTGAAAATCGTGGTACAAACATGTCAAACATTTGCATTTCAGCACTGAAAAGTAGCACGGCATCACAAAATTCTGCGTTCTTAAAACTACACGACGATGACGAAATTTTCGGATTTAAACACGCTGCTTTTAGATTTTTAGTTAAGAGAATTGAACCCCTTTATAATAAGTGATTCCACGACATAGCAGCTTCCATTTCGCGGGAAAAGATTGCCTGTTGCATCATCGTCCAAAAACCGCTGACTACATCGTGAATTGATCGCTTTGCAAGTTGTGAGAGCATCGCTACTCGGTCCCAGACCTCGTTTCTTCCCCCCCCTGATTGGAACCTTGTATTTTTTATGACTTTCAAACCATTGGCGAAATTCCCAAATTGGCTGGTATGTAATATGGCGGAACCAAATAAAACAAAGTTCTAGCGTCTGTAATTCCACGAATAATAAAGACAGCTAAACCAAAATTGATATAACAACTGATTGATTCATTATCAATATAGTAACAGAAATGTTTTTATGTGTGAAGTAATGATGGCGTCACAGATTTAAATGCAGAGGTAGTAGCGCGACGAACCTTATCTTGTTTCACATTTTGGAAAGGAAATCTTTCTTTATAACATACACTCTTTCCCGAGTGAATCTAACATCATGCATCGCTTATCCCACATCTGACCCTTTTATCGTGAGTCTTATTTGGTGGCTGGTCTTCTTCGATAACCATCCAAAAATACAGTGGCAGAGCCATATTTTTTGAAACATATGTAAAGTAACGACTGGAAATAACGTCATACATACAGTGTCCTAGTTGCACATGGCATGAGTAAGGTATGGCTTATATAATTATGTCCTGCCGAGAATAAAGCTAGAGTTTGGCCGTCGGAGTTTTTCGTTTTTAGGAGCGTCAGTTTTTAATTGTTTACCGTCGGACATGAAAAAATTGAACTCTAGACTTCTTTTTAAACGAAAAGTTATAGAACATTTTTATTTGTAATTTTTATTCATAAGTTTTTATTTGTTTTTAACCGTTGTCTTTTTAACATTTCTAAACTTTTTTTAAACTTTGAAAGTCATCTTTTTAAATTTTAATATCTTACAGGACCCCTAAAATAACAGTACTCCAAAGTACTAATAGGTTAATCCTGTTAAAATATTTGTTTTATTTTTTTATTTTTTTTAAAAGGATTTTAAAACAGCGAGAAAAAGGCGTTTCTGTTGATGAGTTAATGCTTTCCACCACTGACAGTGGTAAAACAAATGTGACGATTGGCGTACAAAACTGCATGTATAGCATTTGACGTGGCTGTATACAAATGCTAATATTGAGTGGATAGAGTGATACCATACTTGTCACTGGCTGCCTGCCCTTTTAAACTCTACAGTTATTTCAGGCCACCAGACCCTTAATTATTTATTAATACCATATATATGTCTTTTCCTTTTGTAAATATTTAGGGTGAATAAAGTTGTTGTTGTTGTTGTTGTTGTTTGAAATCAAATTTTGAATTCATGTTTATCAAGTCATTTGCAGGTTGTTACCAAACTTTTTCCAAATGTTTTAACCCTTTTTCTTTTGTCCAAAATCATTCTGCTACTCCTGAAAGAATTTGTTCATCCTTTTGTAAAAGAATTAAGTGCAGAGATGAAGGCGTGCCCATAGTTACGCCGGGGTTGTGTCCCCGGCGTCTGTGACGGCTCAGTCACTCGGGGGACTTTTTCAAAGATCAATCAATTTTGGAATTATAGGCACCTTCCAATAAGCAGAAAGGGTTTTGGGGGAGCAAATTCACGCATTACGTTTTCTGACAGATTATGTTAAGGGTTTCATCCAAGACTCCCGCCATAATTGTTTGCCGCAATTCTAGTTATCAGACGGTAACTTTTTTGAACAGCGTTTATTCTTTCATCAAAAAGGTATAATTATTCTTTATCAGTTTTCAGTATCTTTAATTTTTGAAGACAACTCAGCTTTTTTAATGAAATATCCGATTAGCGAACGTTGTTACTATACTTGCATCTATGCCAGAATCCGGCCGCTGGTAGTACGTTCTCTAAGGTACCGAAAAGGGCAGAATAGTAATGTCATTTCACGCAATAAATAGGATAAGTAATAACAGTTACATTTGTTGTAAACTGATTTGTTGGCTTGTCGTTGTTTAGTTTTGCTAGCTAGATTATTTCTGTCGATAAGGACTCTTCAATGTTACTTGTAAAAATCGCATTAGTTATGCATAAATTAAATTTCTCATCTTTCGTTGTAGTTCAAATATCGCAAAAAAAGACAGGTTCCAATACTCCGATTTACGGTGACTTTTAGTATGTTATTCCTCAATATATGCAAAGTCGAATAAGGCATGTTTTATTTTTGTTGCAATTTGTTTTGGGTTAGACAACTAAATGGCTTATATTGACTGGACTACTTCACTAAAGACAAGACTAAGAATATCTGTGGGGCGCTCCCCGAGGGTTGGCTACCTCAGCTCACGTTTTATCCCTGACAAATATCTTAGTCTTCTAGAAGAGCAGAACCAAGTGACGAGCCAGAGTCTTTTTTTTAATTTTCTTTTTAGTTTTTAGACTTTTTCTTGAACAAATTCTTCAGCTTGTTATAAACGCGCGTCCATCCCTCCCGCTTAAAGATGATTAAAAGATTAGTGTCTGCCCTGAGGGTGGTGCGGATGGTTGCCGTTGACGGAAGTTTGTTATAACTTTTGAATGCACGATCCAGTGTAATCGTGTCTTGTTCATCCCACTCCGATCTGCGGCTAGTCCTCGAGGACGGATCGTCGTAAACATCTAGCCAGTTGGTTATTTTATCAGATGGAGGTTCAGCTGCAGGAAGTGTTGCCGTGCTAGTGTGTTTTTTAATGGTGTAGTTCACATGGTTCACCACCTGCTTCACTCTGGAGCTTTTATTTGATAGTGGCCCGAGCACTGTATTGAGCGCCATCTTCCGTTGGGCGGCTTCAATTGTCAACGGCGTATTTCCAGCAAGTTCTGCTCTGAATGCGTACTCGATTTGCTTCTTCTGATAGTCAGATAGAACTTTTG
The DNA here is from genome assembly GCF_052425735.1 of Oculina patagonica. NCBI lineage: Eukaryota > Metazoa > Cnidaria > Anthozoa > Scleractinia > Oculinidae > Oculina > Oculina patagonica. Next base: position 41,114,155 of record NC_135761.1, read on the forward strand.
ACGCTGGGCTGGGAGGGACGCGCCCACTCACCAATGTAGATGCTTTAGAAGAAGTTCCATGTGTTGAGACATGTGAGCGAGTGGAGGCAGCAGGCGAGGCACATCCTGGTTCAGAGGTTTCAGAGGGGGGAGGTGAAGGTCTACGTGGTGTCGCCGGCGGTTGAACAGATGAAGATGTTCCAGCCGCGTCCTTGATTGAGTTTTGTTTAGAAGGTGAAGGTCTAGTTGGCGTTGTCGGCAATTGATCTGATGGAGATGGACCAGCCGCTTCCTTGATTGAGCTTGCTGGTGATGGTGATGTCTGGTCTTTCATCTTAGATGAAGCAGAGAGGTGCTCAGCCTTGTCGTCCGCATTAAGCAGGCGCTGCGTGATAAAGGCAGCATTGACGCCGAGGTCAGTGAGATCCGGCCGCGTGTACCAGTCTCGAGATGTTTTTTCGCTGTGTGCCAGCACGCGGCGGAGGATCGCTTGCTCTTCTGGCGTAGCTCTCTGCAGCATCTCCGTTGTTATTAGTTTTCGCATGTCGACGAAAGCCATGCGCCGTCCCAGTTCCACTCCACACTTGGCGATGAATTGGGTGAGTCTGCGGCCAATTGTCCCTTCTAAAAAACCCTCGCCCTCGTTGGTGATGAACAGGGCGTTTTCATCTTTTTTGGCGAAGTAGGGACGGAGACGGCGAACGTAAATCTCCATGAACTTATAAAGTTCCGGCAGCATGGGACAGATGGCCGGTCCATCCTTGGCACGCTTGTGCCTGGCCACCAGCATGACCTTGCAGTCATCCTTCACCTTCCCCTTCTCATACTCCTGGATAGTGGCATTGTTAAGAGGCCCAGGGCGAGTGCCAGTGTCCAGAGAGAAACGCGTCAGCAAGAAGTCCCGGGCCAGCAGGAAATCTTTTAGGGATGGTTCAGCGCCCTTGCCCGCTTGAATGATGACGCGCCTTCCCTCGCTGTACGTCTTACTGGCTTTAATTTGATCTAACTCTTGGAGGGTGAGAAGTCCCTCACTTTCGTCAACGAACCTTTGGTTTTTCTCTGCGTGTGACTTGGCGTCCACAGTAGATCTCCACCCCCGTAGATCTTCTTTGACAGTCTCAAAGAAGGCAATGTCGTCCGCATGTAAGGGTGGAGCTGTCTTGTTGAACCGTTTGTGCGTGACGAAATTGAGGAATTATTCAAACGAGGTGAGATAAGAGATGATGGTGCCTGCCTTGTACGTTTGATTTTCAAGATTTGGCTTGACCCAACGCATCCAGACAGAATCCCCATTGTCTTTGAGAAGACACAAGATGTCCTCCCCGTTAGGATCGATTGCCTCTAGCAGTTTGCGCATCTGGGTGACATGTTGCAAGCGGATGCTCTTCTTCTTATCCCCTGCTGTTGGCCCTGAGAGGAACTCGTAAAACTTCACGAGCCACCTATGCCTGATGGATTTCGGGCTCGGGTCCGTGAAGTAGTCTATCAACCTTGGCTGGGATTTGAAATCTTTGTCGCTGTCTCCCTCGTCTCCCTCATTTTCTTCTCCCTCATCCTCTTCCTCATCCTCTTCCTCTTCCTCTACCTCGTCTTCTTCATCCTGTTGGCTGTGATGTTCTTCTTCTTCGTCTCCTTCTGATAACACCTCACCAGCTTGTGAGGGAGTAGCGGAGGCCTCTTCGTCTTCCTCATCGCTCTCAATACTTGTATTGCCCTCACTTCGCTCATCGCTATCACTTTCACTATCAACGCCAACTGGAGTTTGTGGCTGCTCGAGTGGGTCACTTTCCTCGACAATTGGGGGAGGAGGTTGGATTAGGGTGTCCTCAAGCTCCACCAATCCGGTGTATCGCCTCGCCATCCTAACAAGCCGCTGGACTTCCCTTGACCCCTTCTGAAAATCATGATAGGTACTGTTGCAGAGGTGACGGGCAACATCAATTATTAATTGATCGCACCCAGGAACAGGGCACCATTTCTTCCACCTTCCAGTTAAGGGTTCCTTGCCCTTTCTTCTCCGTGGCTTAGCTCGCTGGGTAGATCCGGATTTGACGATTGAAAGCAACCTTTCCACCGATTGTTCTTCGATGTCTCCCTTTTTCACGTGCACGTTGAGGTGCCGCCGCAAGTCATTGCCGTTGAACTTGCAACCCTCTATGGGGCAGCTCTTGGGCTTGTGGTGTGATCGTTTCGCAGGATTTCGCGGGGCAGGAGCAGACTTGGCTGAAGAACATTCTTCTTCTTCGTCATCTTCGGAACTTCGGTTTGCTTCGGTTGGAACTTCGGTTCGCTTCGAAGAGTCCTGTGACTTTCCTGTTTTTTGCCGCTTGGCAGGAGCAGACTCGGCTGACGAAGAGGGCCGTTTCACTGCTGAAGCAGGGGTTTTAGCAGCTGTCGCTGTTGATAATCCTTCTTCCTCGTCTTCTGAACTCTCCTCTTCGTTGGAGTCTTCCGTTGGCTCATAATTCAAACCACTCTCTTCATCGTCATGGATTTCTTGGAGGGCACGTTTGCAGGCTTCCTCCATTAGCACCAGAGTATTGCCATCACTCACATTCTTTTGACCAAGCAGGCGCATCATGTTGATGATGGTTGTGGTTTTCATCCTGGATACCACTGTCGGCATTTCACCGTGTAGGACCTGAAAGAGCTCGATCAAGAGGCCTTGCTCCTTTCGGTAGACACTCAGTATGTTCTCCATATTCAGACGTTTGGCTGCTTCAACCCGGTAGGTAACAAGGTTTATCTTTTTCTGCATGTTGTCCTTCTCTAAATCTTTCTTGGCAATAGAAGGAGTAGGCACTGACCGTTTATCCACGTCGCCAACCTCCACCTTTAAGTAACCTTGGGCGTCTTTATCGCCATCCTGAGCCAATTGAAGCACTCCGGCGAGGTAAGAAAATTTCTTTTGGAAACTCATTTTCGTTGAGATAACAGAGCGAAGTGGGTCGAGAGGTCTCAGAAGTCACATTTGCAGTCGGCTAAAACAAGACATCATCATCAACATTAACATTTTTTAGACTACCCTAACTTTTTCACAATTTGACGAATTGTCATCAAACTTGGCAGAATAGCGTACAATTGCGAGCTCTATTCATTATCAATCTGACAATTTACGATTTTTTGCCGAGTCAGCGTATTTTTAAAATTTTCATGTTTTTGACAGCTGTCAATCATGTTGACACGTGCCAACCAATCACTGGAGATCAAGATGGTATGCAAAATGTAGCACTTGTGATGGGGTATCTGTCTGCCAAATTTCAAGTCAAACGGTTAAATCCCCTTGGAGATATCAGTGGTTAAAGGGTTAGCCTGTTGCGTCAACAAGGCTAAACTTCAACTGACGTTATCTCAAAGAGAATGTAACCTTTATCAAAAAAGTTCAACCAAGAGGTAGTCCTTAGGTGCAAGAACTACACGTCCAAATCTCAAGTCAAACGGTTAAATCCACTTGGAGATATTAGCGGTTAAAGTTTAGCCTCGTTTTCGCGTAAAACCACGACCGCATGGAATCCTAGGGTAATTTTGTGGCGAAATTTCAAACGCTAATAACTCTGCGAGGATTTAATCGTTTTGTTTCAAATTTGCAGCACCTTTTCCTTAGGTTAAGACCTAAGTAAAGACATAATTTGTTTGAGATAAAAAGAAATCCTCGCAAAGATTTTATCCATTGAAATTTCGACACAAATGACGTCGTCAATCATTAACCAAGGAACCGATTTCAACAAAACCAACACTAAACGGTTCCCTACGACATTGTCAAGGATATTATAACATAACAACATCACAAGAGGTTCCTCAAGTTCTAATAACGAGGTCCCACAACATAATGCATGGTCAAATTGCACCCTTAAACTTTGACCAGAGCCTGCGCACAAGCAACCGCAAGTTATCAGGAAAGAATGCACTAGGAAGTTGCTCCAGCACCTTATACACCTTTTCTGATAGTTGGATTGCTTGTGCGAAGTGTTTTAAGGGTGCCAAATAGCACTAATCAAGGAGCAATAAAAGCGTGTACTTACTCTTTGAGGAGACAATGCAAAGGTGACTTCTTGTTGTATTCACTGAAATATCGCATAAATTGCTGTTTTTAAAAAAATCGTAATTAATTTGCCTTAAAAGCTAGCAAGCTGAGACTTGGCAACGTGATAGATCATTAAGTTTTCTACATTGTAGTGTAATGTATTAGCTCGAGCACGCCTGTCAATTTGATTGACAGGTGTCAAAAACGCGTTTTTTTAAATTTGCTGACTCAGCAGAAAAATCGTGCATTTTCAGAATCGATATAGGAAGAACATGTCAATTAACGTTAAACTGCCAAGTTTTAGGTGAAAAGGTTGAAAGTGAAATTTTTTATGAATTTGTAAATATATGCAAATTCATACAGACTCTTACATGTCAAAACGGCTGTTTTTAAAAATTTGTAATTAATTCTATCCTTGACCTTTTGACCCCGAACTTGGTAGTATGATGTAAAGATATACACTAAACGTTCGTGTCTATTTTCTTGTGATAACCCCAAAAGGCTAAGAAGATACGGACGTTTAAATTCAGTTGTCTCACCTGGTCTCAAAAAGTCGAAAAAGTCTAAAAAGTGTTAAAATGTGGACTTTTCAAAAAATCGTAAAAAATTCGTATTACAGTCAATTTGCTCAACGTTTGCGGTAAAATGAAGAAGAGAAGATGTTCTTTCACATACGTTGTTTCTCGTTTACGCTGCTTTTATATTTGACAGTGATTGACAGCTGTCAATCTAGCCGTTTTTAATGACACACCTTCAGTTACCCACCCCCCCCCCCCATGTAGAAAAGAAATTTTTGGGAAAATGTTGTATCATTCATTTAAAAGAGCAGACTTTATTATGTAAATGTGTGAGTTTTGGCTATGTCAGGACGTATAATTAATTTTTTATGAATTTTTAAACATCGGTCAAAATGTGCTACTTCGCCCCCCTTTTTAGCGGTTTTCGGCTAACATCTCATCGGCTTTTGAGGGTTAGGGAAAAGTAATTATATATCTGAAATCTACTCGTCAAGACCTGTCTAATGGTATAAAGCTTTATAATATATTGAAATCCCGAAGCAGAGAGATAAAAGTTAAGGCCAGGATTCGCCCCCCTTTTTTTGTCCAAAATATTTTCTGTCGCAAAAAAATCATAAAAAATTTTCTTTTTATCCAATTAAGCTCAAACTTTACAAAGATGTTGGCACATCATTACTTAAAATTTATGCTAAGTTTCATGTCTAAACCCTCAGTAGTTTGGAAGTTATAGTGATTTGAGTGAAGGTATGTCATCTCAGGTCTGACCCAAGGCTGAAATGAGGTTGATGTCTTGTGTGAACTTATAACACTCACTCCATTTTTTTGGGAAACTCATAATTCTTAGTACGACATGGCGGGTTAGTGAAAAGTTCTACCGTGGAGACCCTTAGAGTCCAATCTAAGGAATGCATGCCGAAAAATAGGTGATTTGATCGATTTAAGGTCTTTCTCCTGTTGTGCCACCTCGCCCCCCAATTTTGACTTTGATATTAAACATCTCCTACACCTTTTAAGCAAATTTTTTCAAACTTTATATTATGAAGTGTAGGCCTAAACCCTTTGTTCACACCAAGTTTCAGACCAATCAGACGATATATTTTATCTAGGTGGACACTTGAAGTGAAGGGGGGCGGCGAAGGCCACGCAGGCACGTAATTAGGGTTAGGGTTAGGGTTAGGGTTAGCGTTAGCGTTATGTTCCCTGTTGATTCCCCCTCTCTCAATGTTGATTCCCCCTCTCATCAATGTTGATTTCCCCTCGGTGATGTTGATTTCCCCTCTTTCGACATGTTGATTCCCCCTCTTTTGGTTGATTTCCCCTCTTTTTCCTGTTGATTTCCCCTCATGTTGATTTCCCCTCGATATGCAAATTGCCTTTAAGCATTATTTCCCTTTAGATTCTATAGTTTATGGGTGAATCGGTTGATTTTTGGCATGTGGGTAGGTCTCGAGGTGAGGAATCTTTTGGGTCTAGTTAGGAATTTTTTGGTATTCGTGTTTTCTAGGCAACGACGAATTTGTTTTTTTCCCATACAAAGTCTTCTAATTTTTTGTCATAATTAAAAAAAAATCATAATTAATTTCACTTTTAACCTTTTGACCCCAAACTTTGCAGCATGATGCAGTTTGATAAGTTCTTTCTAAGGCTATTTTTTTAGATGCATGATTTTTTAGCTGAGTCAGCATTTTATTCAAAATACCATTTTTGACAGCTGTCAATCAAATTGACACTTCCTCAGCTGGTACATTTTCTTCAGATGGCGGGTTAGACGCTGCCTCAGCTGGTACATTTTCTTCAGATGGAGGGTTAGACGCTGCTTCAGCTGGTACATTTTCTTCAGATGGCGGGTTAGCTGGAACAGTTTCTTGAGATGGCGGGTTTAACTCCTCCCCTTCGTCACTTGATTGATCGTCCGCGGCATTTGAAGCCTTTGCCGTTGAGTGCGTGACTTTTGTAATTTCTTTTTTTCCAACTTGAACTTCTGTTACTGTTAATGGAGCTTCTTTTTTTTTTGTTCTTTTTTCTTTTGTTTTTGTTTTTCTTCTTTCAGCTCACTGCTGGCCGCTACTGAAGTGACATTTGCGATTATGTCCATTCCCTTGGAACCGGTGAGAGTGGCCTGTTGATGGACATAGCTCCTCTCGAAACTCTTTTTCGAGTGTCCCAGGACCTTTTGAACCGCCTCTGATTCCCCAGGTGCCTTTTTTTGTGTTAGTGGCGATGCACTTTCGGTAGTCGGTGTGGGACATTCGTTTGTCTGCCCGCACACCACTCATCTTCCAGAAGGAAGATAGTCTTTTTCCAATAGTGCCTTCTGGGAAGCCATGTCCATCATCTTTTACGAAGAGTTTCTTCTCGTCGCGTACAGCAACTCTTGGGCGAATTTTAGTGACGTAAATGCGCATCAGCTTCTGCAACTCTTCATCCATCCCCAGAATAGCTGGGCCATCTTTTGAGCGCTTGTGCTTTGCAACCAGTATGATCTTTTTGTCTTTGTCGGTCTGGGCGCTTTGGTAGTCCGCCAAAGTAGCATTATTCAGTGGGCCTGGCCGGGCTCCTGTTGCAAGGGTCATTCTTACTAACAGCATATCCCTGGCTTCAGCGAACTCTCTGATTGATAGTTGTTTGCCTCTGCCCGCTTCGATTATGAGTTTCGTACCCTGAGTGTAGGGTCTCGATTGCCTGAGCTTCTGGACGTCCTATGGGGTTATGATGTTGTCCGCCTCATCGAGGTGTCACTGAAGCTGCTGGGACTGTGTGGCGGAATCGACTGTGCAGTGCCATCCTTTTAATGCTGGGATGAGGTCTACAAAAGCCTGCTTATATCAAGGATGCAAATGTGGCATCAGTTTGGTGTCATACTTTTCCGATGTTATGTATGTCAGGAACTTCTCTAGGCTAGTGAGATATGAGATGATAGTTCCCGGCGCCTTGGATGTTTTTTCCAAAGTGGGCTGCACCCACCTTTTCCAGACGGCATCGCCCTTTTCCTCGCCCAAACAGTTGATGTTTGTTCCATTAGGGTCGAGGTGCTCCCGTAGTATGGAGACTTGGCGGCAATGTTGAAGGCGCGTGTGTTGTTTTTTGTAGCCAGCATCTGGCAAAGCCAGATACTGATAGAAGCCACATAGCCACCTGTGACGTACTTTTTGTCACAGCGGGGTGCGGCCAAAAGGTACGTCACGTTACCTTTGTGACGTCTACTTGTTTGATGAATTTTCAAGATGGCTGAGAGTGCGACATTTCGGAGGCAAAAAATGACGGAAAAATTGTTTTTAGACAAATTTAAACTATGAATCCTTTATCTAAGCATATCAACGAAAGAAAAAAGCCAATAAAATATTTCGCGTCATAAACACTTTAAGTTTAGCTAATTTGCAGAATCATAGACTACGAGCAGTCCCAATTTTTCGCAGAGTTAAAAAAAAATTCGATTCAAACTCAACGAACTCTGCAAAAAAATAGGGACTGCTCGTAGTCTAGCAGAATCACTGCTAACGTGATTTTTCAAGAGAAGGAGGGTCAAGAAGGAATCGATCTATTTGACTTGTTGTCGCGACACCAATTGGTAAACATTGTAAAACATTGTAAAACGATCTAACAGAAATCGGCTGCATGTAATATTTTTGTTCAAAAGTGAGAACCTAAAATACCACAACTTCTCTCACGTTCTCTGCTAAAAGAAACCACTTCAGAAGAGTTTGATTGGATTGAGGATACTCGACAAATACTGGTAACAGCACATGTTTCGTTTTGATGACATTTAAAGTTCACCCGCTTGATCTGCTTGATCTTTTCGCTAGCATCTTGGCGAATTGCGACGAACTGAAGATTCACTAAATCATCAGGAATCATCCCGTATTCTCTGGCGTTTTGCAGTTGTTCTAAACTGTCTCTACCTCGGCAACAACTTTCAATTTGAAGGTTTAGTTGTTTGAAAACTAGTAGCATTTGGCATGATGATCGATAACTGCTTTTCGGAAGAATGCGTGATTGTTTGAGATGGGGTTCTGAACTCAGGTGAATGTTTTGTCACGCTTGTGTACGGTTCTATTAATAAATTCATTCTTTATCAGTGATTTATTGTTTTTCAATTACAAAGTTGTGATTTAACGAATATGTTGATTCGCTGCACATGGATTGTTTTATAGTTTGAAGGAAAAATTGGGTCTCGACTTATAGCCGAGTGATTTGGGTTTGTTTTTTGTCAGAGTCTAACTGGTTCCAAAAACTAAAAGTCTAGGGTCTCGGCTTATAGCCAAATAAATATGGTACATGCATGCTTAACTACCAGCCGAAATATTATATTAATGTCAGTTTTCTTGAAATAGACCAAAACTTAATTTTTCTAATGATATTATTATTTTGCCTAACCTTCAAAAAACAAAAAGGAAAAAAAAGAAAACAATTTGCAACCAATGGGAAGTTGGGAACTCTATCACTTGCCCTTTCGGCCTGCTCTCGATGAGCAGCTAGATGACAATGAAACTAAACTAACATTTGTTTTAGCAAATCTCTCCTTGTCAGTTTGCTGTTTTCGATTCTTGTTTCATAATAACTTTTCCGAGTTTAGTGGCTCATAGCCACTTTGAATAGTTATTTTCATCATGATGGTCTTCATCTTCTTCATCCCGTTCTTCTTCTTCTTCTGCCTCCTCGTGTTCGGCAGTACTCTTCTTGCTCTCACTTTCTTGTTCTTCCTCTTCTTCCTCTGCCTGAGGGTTTAGCTCGACAATTGCGGGAGGGGCTCGCGTGAGGTTGTCATCAATCTCGGTAAGCCCGGTATACTGCTTGGCCATGCAGACATACCTCTGGTGTTTCCAGGTCCCATTTTCGATGCTGTGTTTGGTGGGGTTGGACAGATGCCTACCAATGTCCAAGACCATGGTCTGGCATCCTGGAATGGGGCACCACTTTTTTAGTTTGCCCTTCAAGGGATTCTTTCCTTTTCGACTTTGTATCTTCCCCCTCTGATGAGGGCCAGCACGGACGATGGCCAAAAGGGAGTTGATAGTGTCTTCCTCTATGACCCCTTTTTTACATGGACCTTGAGGTGCCACCGCAAGTTGCTCCCATTAAAAGAGCATTTTGCAACGGGGCACCCCTTAATTTTATGATGGGACCGCTTGCCATCTGGCGATGCTGATGTAGATGATTTTTTTTTCTTTTTAGCGACAGGAAGTTATGAAGACGATGGACGTTTTGAGGGTGATGGACTATGGATGATGTACGTTTAGAGGATTTTGCTTGATCTTCGTCTTCATCAGAAGAGCTGGCCTGCTCTTTTGCCGGGTCGTAGCTGTCATTGTCCGATGAATGAGAATCCCATTTGTCATCTTCTCTTTCTGCGCTTTCCTCCTCTCCTTTGCTCGTTTGCTCCTTTGATTCTCTAACTCTTCTAACTCTTCTCTCCTCTTTCTCTACTCCTTTTTCTCCGCCTTCTTTCTCTTCTTTCCCCGCCTTTCGAGCATCGACCTCTAAAGTGCTTAATTCTATGACATCCTCTAAGTTTTCTTTCACAAGGGATTGCATGAATTCGGCCAAGCGCGTGTTCTTCAGTCTGTTTCCAACCACGAAACTGTAGAAAATGAAGGTGAACGTGTGGCGCTTGTGGATGTTGAAGTGCGTTGGGTGAATGAAGGTGAACGTGTGTGCCTAGTTGCTTTTTTGGATGATTGTGGAGCGAGTCACTTAGTGTAGTGATCTTTCATGGATTGCCATGAATGTGAGGTGATGCGCTCCCGCTGTGCTAGCTTCCACAACTCATTTCCACTGACAATTAAATGGCTATGTGCCCGGACAATGTGCAGGATGGCCCTATCCTCTGCCACTGTGTAGGGCATTCTCCTTTTTTGGGCCTTCATGATGTTTGCAGTGTCAGTGAAGAATCAGCTAAAAGTAACGAATAAAACATCAACTGTAAAACATGTACACAAAGGCGCATGATAACAGCAATATTGTAACACATAAAAAATCTCAACTTCAATCGCATCTATCTCAAAGACAATGTAACCTGTTTAATCTAAACTACACCAACCGTTGCTCCAAAATCCCAAGTCAAACGGTTAAATACCCTTGGAGATATTGGCGGTTAAAGGTTTAGCCTGTTCCTGAAACAAGGCTAAACGTTAACTGACGCTATCTCGAAGAGAATGTAATCTTTATGAAAAAAAAATAACCGAAAGGTAGCCCTTAGGTACAAGAACAATACATCCAAATCTCAAGTCAAACAGTTAAATCCCCTTGGAGATTTAGCCTCGTTTTCATGTTAAAAACCACGACCACATGGAATCCTAGGGTAATTTTGTGTCGAAATTTCAACCGCTAACTAGTAATAGCTGTCACTACAGTGCCCCCGCTAGCTTAGACATCTGTTATTGTACAAGTGTTGTGATTTACTGTTGTAGAATACATGGATGCCTGGAAAACAATTTAGGGTATAAACTGAACGTTCAACTATTATTGGTGATATATGTAAAATCTTGGTTACAGTTCTAATATGATGAGTTGTAATCTGCCATGAGGAATTCCTGTTCTGGAATCTGTGTGTCATCATCTTGTTTTGATGAGTCCTGATCGTCACTAAGAGCAGCATCTTGTGATATTTGCTTGTCAGGATCATGCTGCATTAATGTAATCAGCCTGTTATCATTTGAGAGGTTAAAGTCAACATTTGTAAGAAGGAAAATTTTCTCTTCTAGCAGGGTGGTGTCATTGCTGTAGGCATAAATATCCTCTCCAAGAAATTCACCAATAACCTTAGCAGGAAATAAAAATGCCAGGTTCAAGGCTAAACAAACAACTTGTCAAAGCCGATAAAAATATGATACCAAGATCGTACAATAACATGGACCACTGAACCAATAATATGAAAAGCCTGCCAAGTGGAAAAACCCACAATAACAATAAAAAGAGGCAAGGCAATAACAAGTCGGCTTGGATAAATATGAACCGGCAAGAAACGGGTAAAATTACACTGCTCCTCAAATACAATCGAAAGCATAAGCACGGAAAAATGTGGATCCTTAAGTTCACATGTGACGGTGAATTGCTAAAAGCCTTTCAAAATGAAGAATAACAACAACAACAACTTTATTTTCACCCTTTACATTCAATTAAATTAACAAATATACAATAATAATAAAAATACAGTAAAGTGCATGGCTGCCCAGAATAACCACGATTGGCTAACAAGATTGGGCAGCCATACTTAGTTTTTATTACAAATAATTTATAAAAAGGTCAAGTAAACTTAACATTTACATAGCAAACTATACAACACACAAACACACAAAAACAAAACTAAGTAGGCTTAAAGAAAAATTAATGGAAAAAAAGATGGAAAATGAAGTATACGGCGTTGCAACCGCGGTACCCGCACTGGTACAAGTACTGACCCTGCTTTTGTTTTTAAGGGCCAGCACTGTTCCACGTTGCTGCAGTTTGTTATCAGACACTGTGACCAGACGGCTTACGTCCTGTTTGGACATCACCTCAGCATGTCGCGCCTTCAGATGGCGGTATAGGTGAGTGCCTTTGAATTCACAGAGGGGAGAGGCAGAGACTTTATTTCTTCCCCCTGTGTATCCCAAATTGGTCTTTTCAGCCTCTTGTTTGTTCGCTGATTCAGCCACGTCCTCGTCAGTTTTTAAGGGTCCCCTAGGTGAGGCCTTAACCCTTAATCTGTCAGAATTTTTTGAATAATTATAGAGATTTCGAGGCTATTTTAAGAAAAAATCATTAAAATTCAAGATTTTAACCAATTATGGCTTATTATATATCATAATAAAGCTAATAAAATTTGCTATTGAATGGACTATGGCATGACCGTTTTTTGCATAAATTATGCTTATCGATTCCATAAATGTGCATAATTTATGGAAATTTTCTTACTTTTACAAAACAAATTTGGAAAAATTGGTGTGGAAAATACAAATCTTACAAGTTTTTTCAAAAATGTACTTCTAGACAATATTTAGAATATATTGTTCTGCCTGTGGTATTCTTCATGACAACCAGAACGGCATAAACGCTTCATGCAGGATCTGCAGCCAAAGCCAGTTTCCTTTCGCTTGGCTCCTTTCACTCCAAGGCAACAGTGGTGACATCTTCCAAACTTCAGCAGCCCCAGATCAACAACATTGACAGAATCATGGTCCCTCCCATGAAATGGAGGGGGAGGCATTGCTGGTGCTGGGCCAGGCTGACGACGACAAGAAAAATTTCCAATCAGCTTGTGGATGACACCAGCCATAAATTTGTCATGGGACATTGGCTTTGGGAGAATCTGTGGAGGTGGCATGTTCATAATTCGGAAATTTTCCTTGTACAAAATGTATGCATTGACCATAATTGCATCCAAGAAGTTAACAAACATTCTGACCCACCATCTCCTGGACTTGCGATCAATTGCATAATTGCGCACCATTTGATCATGTCGATCAACAGCACCCATGTTCTTATTGTAATCAACTGCGCAAGGAGGGCAAGGCAAATTCACCTGGTTACCTCTTCTCAGTTTTCTGGTGATTGTGCAATTGCCACGAGAAGAGTGCACATTAGACAAAAAAGAAACATGTTTGGTGTCTTTCCACACTGTGCAAACTGTTGTTGCAGTTGCCACAGTATGAAATTCACCACGCTTCATATGTTTTAGCAAGTTTTTATCCTGCAAAGCCTTTGGGTAACCTTTTCTGTTATTTCTTATTGTTCCCACAACACTGATTGATAGCTCGCTCAACTCTTGCAAAAGGGGAATGCTGGTAAAGAAATTGTCAATGTACAGTACAGTTTCTTTGTCATGAAGTTGCGCAACCAGGTCAGTAACAACCCGATGTGCTAGACCTCTTTCGGCATTTCCACCAGATTTCCCTGTGTACACCTGGAAATCATAAAGGTATCCACAACAAGAACAAGCTAATTCCCAGATTTTTGTACCTCTTTTGATTGGTTTCATGGGAAGGTACTGTTTGAAAGGATTTCTCCCTTTTCCTTTTACCATGTGCTCATCAACACAAACTTTCTGGCCTATATTGTAAGCATGTTTGAATTTCTCTTTCATTCCCTTGATCATGGGGCGCAATTTGTAAAGCTTATCATAGCCCTCATCAGTAGGAGCAGGTTGCCTTGTGTTGTCAGCCAAATGAAAATTTTGCCACAGTTGCCAGAATCGGTTCCTGGTAAAAACACTTTGTAATGCAGGAACAGCAAATACCCAATCACGAGAAAAGTAGTGATCAAAATTTGGCAGTCTGTGTAAAGCCATGAAATAAAGTGCACCAACAAAGGCTTTCATCTCATCTTTATTTGTGTCACAGAGCCATGTTTTTCTTTGTTTCTGGGCAACATACAGATTTGTTTGTTCTACTAAAACATCCCAGAGTTCTTCAGGGAATACTAAACTAAAAAAATCCACTGGCTCAGAGTCAGCTTCCAGAAGAGAAATAGGGCCGTGCTGCCCTCTGTATTCAGGAAATGAAACAACAACATTCTCATCAAGATTTCCCCACCTTATAGCTGAATTGTCTGCATCACGTCGGTTTGCAGGGGATCTTGATCTTGCCCCTCGTCCAGCAGTTCCGCGTGCCCCTCTTGCACGTGATCTTCCCCTACTCGATCGTCTTCTAGTGGAATTTGTTGTTTCATTTCGCTGAACATCGCTCTCACTATCACTCAATTCCAACGGTACAATACCTTCGTGTTCTATTTCGCTAACAGAATTGTCTGATTCACTAGAGTCTGTATTAGACTCGTCCATATCGCTTTCTTGATCTCCTTCTTCCCCTTCAAAGTCAGAGGAGTCGCTATCCTCAGGAACATCCATGACAATCCTAGCAACTTCCTCTGCTGTATATCTTCTTGATTGTCTTGCCGCCATGTTGAAATCGGTCTTCGAAAGTTTTACCAAATTTGAGCGAAAAATGACTGAATTATGGCTTCAAACGTAAAGCTAATTTTACCTACGCCATCTTTAAATACCCTTCAGGACATTTAAATCGAAGGTTCGAAGAAAAAAGATCAAATGAACGAGAAATAATGCAGCAAAGTCCGTGAAAAAATTTCAGCACACTCGTAAACAACCTCAGACATCAAAACGAGGCTTATAGCCCACCTGAGAGCACTATACTTCATGTAAACAACGGTTTTTGTCCATGACGTCATATGCGCGGAATAATCCGCGCTTGACAGATTAAGGGTTAAGGAAGGGATCCTCGGTCCAGTGGACTCCGCCGAAGACTCTTCCCCATCCTTTTCTACATCTGACATGTAGGACCTAAATGCTATTATAGGCCTGTGGGGTAGCGGTTCTTCGTTCGGCGCGCGTTCAGCTTCCACTTCACCTTGCCTGGCCAGGCTGCTGATTTTTTCTAGCGAGGCAGAGGTGTCCATGCACAGATCGTGCAAAGCCTGCGCCAAAATTGTCGGGACCAATTCGAACGGAACGGTCGGGTGCTTATTAAATGTGGTCTTGAAGACCTGGCGTATTGGGACTAGGTTTACGTGGTATACATGGGCGGCATGGCGCATTCCCAAATGCTCAGAAGCCTTGATGCAGTAGACAGTCTTTAATGCCCTGCTTCATCTCCTCCCTCGTCTTCTCAGTCTTGTCAGTATTTACAAACTGCGGTTTGATCACAGTACCATCTGTCAGCTTTAGATGGTCAAGCGCATCCGCCCATCTGTGGCATTCTGGCAGATCTCTGCAAGCATGGCAAGGTCACCAGACAATTCGATCTCAGAAATGTCGCTTTTCTTCTCTTGTTCAGCCATTTCTTTACATTTTCTTACGCTAAGTGCAAGTGGAAGTGCAGGTGCAGATTAGTGTTACTTACAGATACGGTAGTGCGGAACTCAGTCCTCGGATATAAGAACAAAACAAAACCAACACTAAACGATTCCTTACAACATTATCATGCTCATCAAAATATATAAACATCACAAGAAGGTCCTCAAGTTCTAATAACGAGGTCCTTCAACAAAATACTTGGTCAAACATAGCACCCTATGACCAAAGCCTGCGCACAAGCAACCAAGTGTTATCGCGAAAAAATGTTTGAGGAAGTTTCCTGACCACCTTAGACACTCTGTCCGATAGTTGGATTGCTTATGCCTAGTGTTTTAAGGGTGCCAAATAGCAAACAAAACTGATCAGCAACATCACGGGTAAGAATTTTAAGGGAAAACAAGGAAAAACTTTAAACGCCGCTATTTCGAAGAATGTGTAACAACATGGAAGGCGGTTAAACCAGTAAATACTCCTTAGGTGTCTGAACTAAATCTCCAAATTTCAAGTCAAACGGTTAAAAATTTAGCATAATGTCCCAGCTATCCTAGGTTATTCCTAGTTCCGTATTCCGTTGTCCATATTCCAATTTTCCACAGTGGTCATGTGTTTGGAATAAATGCTTTCATAAATTATTGTCCCCAAATTTCAAGTCTACATTACCACCAAATACTATAAAATTATTTTTGCTGGATGCTACTCTCTTTCCTATATTTAGGAAGCTGATTAGGAAGGAACAAGCAGATTCATTTTTACCAAAAGGGCATCCATCCCCTCCAAATGCTACAAGTAACGTACCCTCTGTTTTCCCAAACCATTTTAGTGCACCTTTACGGGTTGTCTGCATGTTCAGGTAAATTTTGCTATCCGTGGCAAATATTCTCGCAAGTCTCAAAAGCATCCATTGACATTTTCATCATGAAATAAACCTTTCCTATATCAACATTTTTAATTTCATTGACAAGAGAATTATAGGTATGCAGTTTTGGTATACGACAACCTGGTATAAACTTGATAGCTGTTTTACCTCCCCTCTTTTTATCACTGGATTTCATTGAGGATGCCAGCCTCACAGCTTGATACTTTCTTTTCCCCATTACCCCAGAAGTTTAGTAAGTAGCTATGCTATGCAAAACGTTGTCTTTAGAACTTTCAAAAACTGCCAACTCCATTGGTTTACATTTGTTAAACACATAATTGACAACTTTACTGTTTGACAACACATAATCACCAAAAACACTTGTCTTGCACTTTTTTGCAATGGTCTGGTAAAGACCATCAAGTGCAGGCCTTTTATTGGATTTGGTTCCACCATGAATCTCCATTGCTGCTTCAAATGTCTCTCTGCATCTCTGCTGTGCCGTCTGTGGTGATACAGTGTTTGTCGGTGGACGTGCACGTGTCACTGTAAAAACAGAAACAATTACCATCTTCAGCTTAAGTTTTAAAACAGCTCATTATCTATTCAATTAACGTAAATAAGTTAACTTGTAGCATAAATTCTGAATTTTTGCTAGAGCATGTCAATTTCATCACCTAAATTTGAAGGCCAAACTCAATATTCAATCAGTACATATGTGGTCACTCACAAGGATACAGAAGTATTAAAATCTGACTAACAGCCGTCACTCACAACTGCACCTTTTATTTAGATCTCACATGAAAAATCTATTTTCAATAAAAAAAAGCCAAACTCGGTATTCAATCAGTACATACGTGGTCACTCAGAAAGTTTAGCTTAATTTAACAAAAAATCCCCAGCATGAAAGAATATAAATATATAATTAATTATTTGAAGAAACCTTTTTGAGTGTTTACTGTCTTTTGTTGACTCCCATCAGACAGACTTCCTTCAAGTTCTCTTTTCTGGGAAACAAAAAATCCCCGGCATGAAAGAATATAAATATATAATTAATTATTTGAAGATACCTCTTGGAGTGTTTACTCTCCTTTGTTGACTCCCATCAGGCAGACTTCCATCAAGTTCTCTTTTCTGGGAAATAATTATAAATAAGCTTACACTTTTTATCAGATAAGAGATCAAGTACCATTTAATTAAGCCTCTGAAATATATTTGTTTGTAATCAAAATTCAAAATAACAGGGCTGAAATGTTTTAGTGTTCAAATATGCTAATACGAGCCATTAATATTCCAAATAGTCAATTGTGTGCAGTAGTTGCCTTTTCAATTTTTCTTCACTTAAGCCTCCAATTAAAATACATAAAAAGTACAGTTGATTATTGGATTTCGATTTCTTCTCACCCCCTAACCTACTAATATTATAATAGTCTAAGGAGAATTGTCACTGGATTGTGTTACAATATATAGCCAATCTGGTAAAAATAAAGGTCTTGTATGAGATAAAAACACAAAAATATCTAGACTAAATGATCAGCTTTTAATATTTAAAGAACAGTTATGATGAAAAAGAAATACAACAGAAATATAGTCGTAATTTTATGTCAACATCAAAAATGAGCAAGTACCAATTTTTAATTTTAATACCTTTGAATCCAATCTCTGAACTTTCCGTTGCAACGTCTTGACTTCTTTCTGTAAAAGTAAAGCAAAATCGCCAAAACAAAAAACATAGGATTCTTACCAAAGGTTTGTAGTGTCCAAATTTGCATCACTTGGATCTGTGTTCAGGAGAACTAAAAAGCATTTTGAAGCGAAATTTTGCCATTTTCCGGCCCGTTTGGTTTAACGCCATATCGTCCACCAAGAAGAGTTAAGTTTGGAGGGCCACGAGTTTGTTAGCTTTATAGCTATTAAGTGCTATTTGTTTTCGGAGATACCACTGTGCAAAATTGTATCGGATCATAGTCACCAAATGAAAACTTTATTGAGACAGCTGACCCGGCGTGAAACATGGGAGGCGTTTGTAGCCCAACTGCCCAAAATTTCAACCGCTAATAACTCTGCGAGGATTTAACCATTTTCTTTTCTTGTTAAAGCGTTGGTGAGTTACAAAGATCAGGAACTTCCCATATGAGGTTAGATAGGAGATAATTGTAGCTGGTTTGTATTTTTTGTTTTTCAGGTTGGGCTTGACCCAAGCCTTCCAGACAATGTCTCCTCCGTCTTCAAGAAGACACATGATGTCATCTCCATCTGGATCGACGGCTTCCAACAGGTTCCGCATTTGACTGACGTGTTGCAGTCGGATGCTGCGTTTCTTGTCGCCTGCTGTAGGGTGTGTCAGAAATTGAAAAAAACAAAGCCAACCAACTATGCCTGTTGGTTTTAGGGCGGGGGTCGTTGAAGAACTCTACTAACGATGGTTGGGATCTGAATTCTTGGTCTTCGTCATCTTCATTTTCTTCGTCCTCTTGAACCTCTTGGTCTACTTCGTCTCTTTCTTGTTCTGACTGATTAGCTTGTGAGCCATGTTCACAATGACAAGAATACGCGTTGCTGTGACTGCTGTCATCCTCGTGATCGTCTGGGTCATCACTTCCACAGACTGAGCCATGGTTACCATGACAAGGAGAAGCGTTGCTGTCACCATTGTCATCCTCGTAATCGTCTGAGTCATCGCCTGCACTGACTTCCTGGCAGCTATGTGTACTCTCCTCAACAATTGGGGGAGGGGGTTTTACGAGGTTGTCATCCAGCTCAGTTAAGCCGGTGTATCGCTTGGCCATGGGAACAAGCCGCTGGACCTCCCTCGATCCCTTTTTCATATTGTGCATGCTGGGGTTGCATAGGTGACGGGTAACGTTTAACACAAGCTTATCACAGCCAGGAATAGGGCACCACTTCTTCCACTTTCCCCTTTACAGGTGCCTTCCCCTTTCTGATTCGATTCAGTCCCCTTTGTTTTACTCCGGCCGAGACAACGGAAAGTAACTTCTCAACGTACGCTTCCTCAATGTCGCCTCTCTTTGCGTGTACTTTGAGGTGGCGCCGCAAATCTGCTCCCTCAAATTTGCAATTTTCTACTGGGCATTTTTTTTGTGGTGCGAGCGCTTGGAAGACTTAGTTGAGTTACAGGGGCGTTGAGCTGCTGCTACTGCTGCTGCTACCTGTTCTTCTGAGCTGTCCTCAGAGCCTTCCTCCGGAGCGTTGTTCTTGTAGTGGAAAGGTACAGGGGACTTCCCCTTTTTCGAGGAGGCTTGATGGACGCCGTGGGGGGGTTTAGCTCCTGGACTTTCTCCTTCTTCATCTTCATCAGAGTCTGAACTCTTCTGAGAGTCTTTCCCCGGATCACAGTTCGAGCCACTCTCCTCTTCGTCTACAACTTTTACATCTTCTTCGAGCATGCGTTTGCACTTTTCTTCCATAAGGATTAACCCGTTGCCATCCATGACATTACGTCTAGCCAGAACACTTATACACAAAATCCTTCAATATTACCAAGCGATTCACCTGACCTTAAAAGGTTTTCAGGAACCAACTTGGATCTAGGCCAGGTGTTTACTTGTTTCTTTTACGCTTCTTGAAGATATTTTTGATCTTGTTGTAGGTTCTCGTCCAGCCTTCATCGTCTAAAATCTTTGTCAGTTCTCTGTCATCTCCAAACATGCCCTTGATCTCATAAGTGCTGGGCAATGATGGAAATCCTTGAAACCTTCACTCCAATATTTCACTTTTCTCCTCGTCCCAGAGCTCCCTTCTCTCACTTGACCTGGTGGAGGACTTCCTCTATTATCACTATGATATGTCATTGAAACTGTGACATTTCTCTGACTTTTCTTTACAAAAGTTAGGCCTTGCTTTCATGTAAATTTTGCAGGTGTTCTGGGAGATATGGCCCAAGGTAATTGCATCCGGGCTGTGGACACCACCTTTACCACCTCCCTTTAAGCGTCTTCCCTTTTTTTGTTGTGCTCGGTGGCCTTCTTTTCTTTCTTCCGTCAAGACCCATTGCAAAGTAGCAACCGACGTCTTCTGCGAAGATGTGATTTTTTTTAACATGAACATTCATCAGGTGGCGCTTGAGATTTGGCCCCTCGTAGCCACTGCAGCCTTTCTGGACGAGACACCTCCTGTCAAGATGGTGCCTGGTGCTACGAGGGTTCTATTTTAGGGCTTCTTCTTTCTTCTTCCTCGACCTATTTGTCCTTTTCCTCTTCCCCTTCCTCCTCTTCGTTTTCTTCACTTTCGTCTCCACTCTCTTTTCCACCCTTGCTAACCTCGTCACCTTGTCACTTTTAACGATGCCCTTTTTAACGACATCACCTTCGGTACCTTCCTCCTTATTTCTTTTGCCTTCCATTTTGTGTGGAACTTTTTTTCTTTTCTTTTTTCTTTTTACATTTTTTTTAGAACGATATCAACGTCTATATACAAAATTTATTTACAAAGAAGCGTATGGAAAGTACGTAAATTGCGTATGGCGCGTATGAAGTGGGTGGTGGTCACGTATGTTTAAATGGTGTATCGCCGTGTGCATTGTGGAGCAGTATGTGGTTGTGGAGCAGTCTGGGGACTGACATCCACTGGTCTATACTGAGTTACAGGACAAAACAGGTGGATGCCAATACCCAATTTGTTGGTTTGTACGGTGGGCGTCTGTGTGGATGCGTCCGTCATTTGGTGTTAAGGTGGTGATGTGGTTTGTTCGGTCGGCGTCTGTATGGATGCGTCCGTCGTTTGGTGTGAAGGTGGTGAGGGAGGAGGAAGTGGTGGAAATGGTGGAAAAGCCACATCACCCGAGTCCGGGAAGTCCCAGTCCATGGGTGGCATTGGTGAAGACGGAAATGGAGTAGAGGATGTAGGTGGATGGAACAAGCTGGATGAGGCAGACGCGGATGGTGTGGCGGAGGTGGATAGTGTAGCGGGTGTGGATGAAATGACAGATGGTGCGGCGAAGGTGGATGGTGTAGCGGGTGTGGATGAAATGGCAGATGGTGCGGTGAAGGTGGATGGTGTAGCGGGTGTGGACGAAGAGGCGGATGGTGTGGAGAAGGTGGATGGTGTAGCGGGTGTGGATGAAATGGCAGATGGTGCGGCGAAGGTGGATGGTGTAGCGGGTGTGGACGAAGAGGCGGATGGTGTGGAGAAGGTGGATGGTGTTGCGGGTGAGGATGAAATGGCAGATGGTGTGGAGAAGGTGGATGGTGTAGCGGGTGTGGATGAAAAGACAGATGGTGCGGCGAAGGTGGATGGTGTAGCGGGTGTGGATGAAATGGCAGATGGTGTGGTGGAGGTGGATGGTGTAGCGGGTGTGGATGAAATGGCAGATGGTGCGGCGAAGGTGGATGGTGTAGTGGGTGTGGAGAAGGTGGATGGTGTAGCAGGTGTGGATGAAATGGCAGATGGTGCGGCGAAGGTGGACGAAGAGGCAGATGGTGTGGAGAAGGTGGATGGTGTAGCGGGTGTGGATGAAATGGCAGATGGTGCGGCGAAGGTGGATGGTGTAGCGGGTGTGAAGAAGGTGGATGAAATGGCAGATGGTGCGGCGAAGGTGGATGGTGTAGCGGGTGGGGACGAAGAGGCGGATAGTGTGGAGAAGGTGGATGGTGTAGCGGGTGTGGATGAAATGGCAGATGGTGCGGCGAAGGTGGATGGTGTAGCGGGTGTGGACGAAGAGGCGGATGGTGTGGAGAAGGTGGATGGTGTAGCGGGTGAGGATGAAATGGCAGATGGTGCGCCGAGGTGGATGAAGAGGCGGATTGTGTGGGTGTGGTGTATGTGGATGTGCATCGTGGGGTGAAGATGGATGCAATGGAAGGTGAAGGTGAAGGCCTGTGCTGTTTTGTTTTGGATGTTTTAGTTTTTTAGAGATTTGGAGGCGTCTGGAGAGAGGTGTTCGAGGTTTTGGTCCCTCATTGAGTTCCACGAGTGGGTGGTGACACGAATTCTCTCCGCCAGCTTCCAAACCTTGTTTCCCCGCAGTTTCTTATGGTGATGCTGCTGAGCAAAAGCAAGGATGGCATTGTCTTTGTCCCAAGTATACCTCTGGCGTTTGCTCTTCTTAGGGGCGCTCATGATGTAATTGAGGTCATAGAGGTGTATATGTAGCTAAAGGTAACGAATATAACATCAACTGTTAAACAAAAAGGCCCATGATAACAGCAATATTGTAGCACATAAACAATGTAAACTTCTGGGCTGCTGATCAACGGGAAGGCCCATCCTCTTCTTCCTCTTCATCTCCGTGACCAACCACTTTCGGAAGTCTGTGGCTGACATAAGCTTGTCTGTGCAGATGCCAGACTTCACTATGAACGGCATGACCCGCCATCTAATCGTCCTCTTCTGGAATGGTGCACCATCACTTTTGAGGAAGATCTTCGTAGAGGGGTGCACCTTCATCTGGTACTTGGTGTCAGGTGCCATCAATATTGACGCGGGACCATCTTCGTCTTGTTTATGAGAGGACACAAGCATGACCTTCCTCTGTTTTTTGTCGTCCCACTCTGCCTTTTCAAACATTTTGAGAGTGGCAGTTTCTAGTGGGCCAGGGCGCATTCCACCCGCTCTGGTGAGAGAAATCATCAGGACGTCAAGTGCAGCGCAGTAGTGGGAAACCGAGAGGTCGTCTGTATTGTTTTCCAAATCTGCAGCCACCAGGGCTTTCCTTCCCTCCACAGCTGGCTCAGAATTCATAATTTCATGTACGTCAGTTGTGGTGAGCAGCGTCTCGCTCTCATCCAGGTATCTGTCCCATTTCGCGGATGACCATTTCTTGAGTTTGTCTGCTAAGTCAAAGAGTTTATCCTTGACGTCGGGGTCAAGGGAGGAAGGTAAGGTCGTTTGCCCTTCTTAGCCACGTAATTAAGAAAAATTTCCAGGCTGGTGAGATATGATTTTACTGTGCCTGGTTTCTTGGTTTTTCGGCACAACCCAGTCTATCCAGTCTATCTTCAGCCATGAAGGTGATGTCATCGCCGCTGGGGTCTGTCTCCTCCATTATACGCCTTACCTGCGATGCATGCTGCAGGCGGTTTTTGTTCTTGTGAAACCCTGAATCTGGAGAAAAAAGATTACAATAATAGCATACTAGCCACTTGTGGCGGTTGGTCTTGGGGTCCTTCCCTTGAAAGAAGTCGGCCAGAAAAGGGTCATTGTCATTATCTTCCTCCTGATCTGATGGTGTTTTGGTCACCCACCCGTATGCTCCAGAGACTTGCTGTCATGGAGGCCCATTACGTACGAAACAATAGTAGCGAGGAAGCTTTGGCGATACGCTTCCCGGTCAAACTGACTGTCAATCTGGGGTCTGGTGGTCCACTTGTTTGGACAAACTATCAGCTGTCAACAGTACAACTGCCTGAAGTAGAACAATATATAAATGACGAATAGAAATTACCTACTAAGGTGCAAACTAGCGCCTAAAAATGTTCAAAGGCCAAGCAAAACCCACAAAGATTTGTTACCCTTAACTGTAGCCATCACAATAGAAATATAACTAGGAGGAACATAGTAATGGTATCAATGCATGCTACCTTTAATTTTTCAATCAACAGTGCTTTTCATGATGCAAATTGTGATCATTGTATTAGGCGTATTATGGTGGGAACATTTCGTTTGAGGTGATGTTTTAAACATTGCGCCCATAAGATAGTTGAAATAAGGATCAAATGTTGCTTTAGTTAAGGAAAAGTAAAGTCAAAAACTACATGTATTTATCACTGAGTAGTAGATCGACTGGTATGAGCTGGCATTACGTTCATTGTTTACATACATAGATCGATATTAACATCACATTACAAAATTTTACATCCTTTTTGCGTAAACAAATATTTATAAAAACAAATAACATGCCTACTCGACATTCGAATTATACTAAGTAGAACATTAACAAGAATGAATTCTAGTTCAAGCAAATGAACAAGAAGCACCAGCTTCTTGATGGCTTTGACGTCTGATGCGATTTTCGCTTGACAGCCGTGGCTTATTCGTCGCCGGTTGGAAGCTGAATTTTGATGGTACAGCATCCGCTTTCAATCACCGTTTGCACTTTTGTCCAGTGATCTTAGCAAGGAGGTTAACTTCAAAACTGTCCTCTGAGAAGTGCTCACTACAAACATAACTGTTTTCCAGCGGGGACACATTGGCTCGTCTGATTCTTTACAGCCATGCTTTCCGGCGCTGAATTTCCTGTGGGATCTTATGGTAACTGATGCCATTGCCTTTGGCTGAATAATTCACACACTCAGGAACACAACAGTTTATCATGTTAGTCTACAGAACTCACACTCAAACCTCTACCTTTACGGAAATAAAAGTTACAAAAAAGCAAAAGAAAACATACAAAAATGTTGTGCCAAAGCAAAATTGTTGACAATGACAATGCTGCTGTGACAACTGTTTGATGGACATCTAAACAAGAAGATATTTTCTCTCGGCTTGAATCTGGGAACATTTCCATCAACCGATTTATCTGTTCATCTCGGGACAAGTCATAGGATGGCCCAGGAACAAGAGAGCTTGTCCTGCTTTGCTTTCCATTCCCACTTTCTTCCCCACTGTCACTATAGATTGGTCAAATGAGATTTAAAGATCAGTGTATTAACTTAATTAATGACCCATTTTTCTATATTGACTATTCGCTGATAACAACGGATACACAATTAATATTTTACATACCATTTGTTAAACATTTGATCAGCAGGGATTTGCTACAGCAAATACATAAGAAGAACCAAGAAAGATTTAATACTGCTTGACGTTTCGAAGTCATCTTGACTCCATTATCAAGAGACTTGTACAGTATGCAAATAAGGAACGCTACAAAATAAGCATAAAACAATGAACAGCCTAAACGACCACCTTAGCGTGGATGGAATCCGTTTGCACGTTAAGTGTTGGCTTACGCATGCAAATGTACAACATTTCTTTCACGAGGCAATCAAATTTGCCGCTACATTTTGTGATGACGCGAAATTGTTTGATGAAGCGTTCAGGTATTTCGCAATTGTGTTGCAGGTTGTAATGAAAGGCATCATCAATTTACAAACATCGTCGGTGGGGAGTGGATTTTCAGATTGAGCAGTTGACATGATTTCCTGGTTCCGGTGGCCTTTCAATTTTAGTGGATGAAACTGTGGAGTCCCTGGGAGGTTCTGGTGGCGTTTCAATTTTAGTGGAGGAAATTGTGGAGTCCTTGGGAAGTGGTGGCTTCTTATTCCTAGGTGAACTCCGGGTATTCTTGTTTCTTCACTATCATTTTCTTATACCTTTATGTTTGCCAATAATGAGAATACCTTAAATGTTTAGCAGTTGTTTGCACCATTCCTTTACTCGATGTCGCCAACCAGGAAACATTAGGGGTGATATGGGAATACCAATATCCATGCTTTGAAAATCTTTAAACTAAATGTTAAATTTGAAGGAATCATAATGCAGACTGATGACATTGTTTCTGTCTTCTTTGCTTTGTCTGAAATGATCAACATAATACTTTCTAATTTTTGAATCGCCATCAGCTCTTTATCCGACCACTGTGGTACGAAAAATCATTTTGAAGGGTAAGGGTAAATTGTCTTTGGTGTTGTTTTTGTAAGTTATTTGCTTACCATGTACTTTGAATTCGTATATACTGTAACAAAGGATCATTTGTCCACCACAGTGAAACCATTGTGTCTGGATCAGGCATTTCAACACTCATCACCGATTAGATAGATCGTTTTGGCTGGCACAGTAATTGAGCTTTACTTTAAGAACTTTTCTCCTCTTTGGACTTGCACAAAGTTCTCCGTGTCAGTGTTTGAAGACCACCAGGCACCAAATGAAGCTCATATTTTAATGTTTAATGCTCATATTTTAATATGCCAGCAAAGGTTCCTGGGTATGTGAAGGAGAGAAAAGACAAAAAGGAAGAAAGTTAAAGTAGACAAGTAATACAGAAAAAGGAAAACAGTAAAAAGAAAAATCGGAAAATAGAAAAGTGAATAAAGAAAAGGATAATGCATAAAATGCCAGAAAATGGAAATATGTAAAATCGAAAAAAGCACAAGATAAAACTGTCAAAAGTTAATTGACCTATCGAAAACGGAAAATATGAAATAAAAAGATTTTCAGTTTTACGAACCAAATTAACCCAGTGAAGAACGAAATGGCGTAAATGCCACAGATTTGGTTACAGTGGTAATATCCCATTAATGCTAGAGTGGGAAGGGAAGCACACACTGCATGCCCATGTTCCCTACTTGACTTGTTTGCCACAGAATAAATAAAGATAACACTTATTTACAATCAAGCTGTGGATCTAAAGTAAACTATACAAATTATAATAATTTAATTTAGAATAACAGTAATAATAATACTTACCAAATACAATAAATGCTAAATCAATTAACTTTTTTAAAAATTTTATGAATTCAAGTAATAATTATGATTTAAACAAATTATTAAACAGAATAAAACAATGCAACAAATTTAAGATCTATCTGTGTTAGACCAGTAGTTGGTGTAAAAGGACTTAACAGAACTGGAGTTTTTGTTATAGCATTAACGTTGTTGTAAAGGACCTGTAACCAGAAATGTCTGCATTAACAAGATTTCTTTCACAGCTGAAGTTGCCTCCTTCGAAACAAAAGCAAAAATCTTCTTCCAACAAGTGACTATTCTGTTCAAGATAGTACGTGAGACTCTCCATCTTGTTATGTGCCTCAGTATTTATGTCGACTTTGAAGGCTGGGGACTTCACCTTCCAAAGGCTCAGCTGAGCTCCTAGCTTCTCCATGAAGCTGTAATCATGTACGTTTCCTCTTGTCAAAGCAAATAACTGCAAACAGTTTTAAAGCTTTAATGCGAACTGTGTATAAGCTCGTGATGCTGTACCATTGTTTAAAATTTACAGTTTGCACGTTACAGGTTGTGTTTATGACGCCTCCACTCGATTGTTGTGGGAGCATTTGTTCTCTTTTTTCTGGTGGTTTCCTTTTCTCTTTGCTTTGCACTCAAAGAATTTGTGGCCTTGCTCACTACAGTTGTAGCAGCGCAGGTTTTCCTCTTCTGAAAGGTAAAAAGTGAATTGATATTTCGTACAATCTGAACAATTTACTTTGCTTTTACCAAGACCCCTTATCACTCGGGATTATAATTTGGTATGTTTGATGTAGTCTTCTTTATGATATGTTAACATCCAGCTGCTGGCAATGCAAAGCGAAAAGAGATGATCCTGTCGCAGTTGGTGGTGAACATTCCATTGTTGTTTTAATTGACAGGAGTTTAATTTATTTGTAAATTAAGATGGAGCGGCACTCACTTCTTTTTTAGTTAAACAGTTGTTTAACGTCTTGAAATTTGGAGTTGGAACCTATAGGAGGAAAAGATGTTTTACAATTTATGCCCATGACTCAGTAACGGTAGTCTTAGTTTGGAAAGTACCACTTTCTTATAAAGGAACTTGGTGAATATTGAAGGCCATTTATAGTTTTGTGGTCTTCCTCAAAACCAGCATTAAGTCGCCCACTTATATTGGTTACCAATGACTTTTACCCATGAAAACCACACCCAAATTCATTCCAGCAACCATGATAGCAAAAAGAGAGTTGATTGCTTTTCTTCCAAAGTTTATTGTTTGATTAGATAATATAAAAATAACATGGGGGAATTTTGTTCATCTCTTACCATTGTTGCAAACTTAAGAGTTTGCAGAGTTTGCAGTAGCGATGTCTGGTCAGGTGAAACATTTACCACCATCAAGCTGCAGATAAAGGAAAACCTTGATCACGACAAGTACAGTGTAACTCAGACATAACTGGTCCCTTCACAGACCTTGTAGCTTATTTCAAGAAATAAGAGTCACGAAATTTCTTGGTTAGAAGATGTTTTTCAGTTCTGTCTTTGTTGTCATACTGATTTTCACCGCGTCAACCCAAAGAGGTAAAAAATGTTGTTACAAAAACTGGCAACACTGAAAATTGTTGCAAGACAAGTTGAGTACATGGTAGTAATACGGGCAACAACTCGTTCAACTTGCAATGCAACATTGTTGCGAGACAACTAAATAAGTTGAACAAAAATGTTGCTGTTAACCAGTCGAGCTTCACTGTTCGATGGACATCTAAACAAGAAGATATTTTCTCTCAGCTTGAATCTGGGAACATTTCCATCAACTGATTTATTTGTTCATTTCGGGACAAGGCATAGGATGGCCCAGGAACAAGAGAGCTTGTCCTGCTTTGCTTTCCATTCCCACTTTCTTCTCCACTGTCACTATAGATTGGTCAAATAAGATTTAAAGATCAGTGTATCAACTTAATTAATGACCCATTTTTCTATATTGACTATTCGCTGATAACAACGGATACACAATTAATATTTTACATACCATTTGTTAAACATTTGATCAGCAGGGATTTGCTACAGCAAATACATAAGAAGAACCAAGAAAGATTTAATACTGCTTGACGTTTCGAAGTCATCTTGACTCCATTATCAAGAGACTTGTACAGTATGCAAATAAGGAACGCTACAAAATAAGCATAAAACAATGAACAGCCTAAACGACCACCTTAGCGCGGATAAAATCCGTTTGCACGTTAAGTGTTGGCTTACGCATGCGAATGTACAACATTTCTTTCACGAGGCAATCAAATTTACCGCTACATTTTGTGATGACGCGAAATTGTTCGATGAAGCGTTCAGGTATTTCGCAATTGTGTTGCAGGTTGTAATGAAAGGCATCATCAATTTACGAACATCGTCGGTAGGGGGTGGATTTGCAGATTGAGCATTTGACATGATTTCCTGGTTCCGGTGGCCTTTCAATTTTAGTGGATGAAACTGTGGAGTCCCTGGGAGGATCTGGTGGCGTTTCAATTTTAGTGGAGGAAATTGTGGAGTCCTTGGGAAGTGGTGGCTTCTTATTCCTAGGTGAACTCCGGGTATCCTTGTTTTCTTAACTATCATTTTCTTATACCTTTATGTTTGTCAATAATGAGAATACCTTAAATGTTTAGCAGTTGTTTGCACCATTCCTTTACTCGATGTCACCAATCAAGAAACATTAGGGGTGATATGGAAATACCAATATCCGTGCTTTGAAAATCTTAAACTAAATGTTAAATTTGAAGGAATCATAATGCAGACTGATGACATTGTTTCTGTCCTCTTCGCTTTGTCTGAAATGATCAACATAATACTTTCTAATTTTTGAATCGCCATCGCCTCTTTATCGGAGCACTGTGGTACGAAAAATCATTTTGAAGGGTAAGGGTAAATTGTCTTTGGTGTTGTTTTTGTAAGTTATTTGCTTACCATGTACTTTGAATTCGTATATACTGTAACAAAGGATCATTTGTCCACCTTACTGAAACCATTGTGTCTGGATCAGGCATTTCAACACTCATGACCGATTAGATAGATCGTTTTGGCCGGCACAGTAATTGTGCAATCATTGAGCTTTACTTTAAGAACTTTTCTCCACTTTGGACTTGCACAAAGTTCTCCGTGTCAGAGTTTGAAGACCACCAGGCAGCAAATTAAGCTCATATTTTAATGGAAAAAATGGATGGATCTTAAGTAAACTATACAAATTATGATAATTTAATTTAGAATAACAGTAATAATAATACTTACCAAATACAATAAATGCTAAATCAATTAACTTTTTTAAACATTTTATGAATTCAAGTAATAATTATGATTTAAACAAATTATTAAACAGAATAAAACAATGCAACAAATTTAAGATCTATCTGTGTCAGACCAGTAGTTGGTGTAAAAGGACTTAACAGAACTGGAGTTTTTGTTATAGCATTAAGGTTGTTGTAAAGGACCTGTAACCAGAAATGTCTGCATTAACAAGATTTCTTTCACAGCTGAAGTTGCCTCCTTCGAAACAAAAGCAAAAATCTTCTTCCAACAAGTGACTATTCTGTTCAAGATAGTACGTGAGACTCTCCATCTTGTTATATGCCTCAGTATTTATGTCGACTTTTGAAGGCTGTGGACTTCACCTTCTAAAGGCTCAGCTGAGCTCCAAGCTTCTTCATGAAGCTGTAATCACTGTACGTTTCCTCTTGTCAAAGCAAATAACTGCAAACAGTTTTAAAGCTTTAATGCGAACTGTGTATAAGCTCGTGATGCTGTACCATTGTTTAAAATTTACAGTTTGCACGTTACAGGTTGTGTTTATGACGCCTCCACTCGATTGTTGTGGGAGCATTTGTTCTCTTTTTTCTGGTGGTTTCCTTTTCTCTTTGCTTTACACTCAAAGAATTTGTGGCCTTGCTCACCACAGTTGTAGCAGCGCAGGTTTTCCTCTTCTAAAAGGTAAAAAGTGAATTGATATTTCATACGATCTGAACAATTTACTTTGCTTTTACCAAGACCCCTTATCACTCGGGATTATAATTTGGTATGTTTGATGTAGTCTTCTTTATGATATGTTTACATCCAGCTGCTGAACAATGCAAAGCGAAAAGAGATGATCCTGTCGCAGTTGGTGGTGAACATTCCATTGTTGTTTTAATTGACAGGAGTTTAATTTATTTGTAAATTAAGATGGAGCGGCACTCACTTCTTTTTTAGTTAAACAGTTGTTTAACGTCTTGAAATTTGGAGTTGGAACCTATAGGAGGAAAATATGTTTTACAATTTTGCCCATGACTCAGTAACGGTAGTCTTAGTTTGGCAAGTACCACTTTTTTAATAAAGGATCTTGGTGAATATTGAAGACCATTTATAGTTTTGTGGTCTTCTTCAAAACCAAAGTATAAGTGGGATAATTGTAATTTCATGCATGGTATTCAGTGTTTACCTGGTTTGGAAAAGATACTTTTAAATAAGGAGTTTCTCGGTTAATGGATATGAATCCCATTTTCCAAGTTGTTAAATATAGAAATCTTGATAACCAAACTGTTCTTAAAAATTTGGTTTAGAACCACAATCGATGGTTGGAATTTTTCAATTCACATATGGTAATTGAAATTTCCACAAATAACATTGAAAATATATAACCATATATGGATATTCTTTACATTGTAGATATCAAAATGCAGTGTCAAATAACCATAAAAAATCCATATAGTTTCCATGTCTGGTTTTCAGGTTTTATGGATATTTTAAAATCCAATGATTAACCACAAAAAATTTAGAGTGGAAAATTCGCTAATTTTCCAGTGGGTGTTCAGCTCAGATCCTTGGAGATTCCAGTGATGCGCAAGATTCCTGCAGCAAAAAAGTCATCATCGGCATCCTCATCTTGGAGAGGCGATGATCAGCGCATCAGTGTCGACAGGCTCTTGAGTGACTCCTTAGCCTGATGAAAGTAAACTTTCATAAATGCTCATACTAGTGTGATTAAGCCAAGCATGGCATTTTTTTAATCGAGAAGCAAAGTAAAATTGCAATACTCACAATAGTCTCTGCCCACCAAATATTCCGCACCTCCCATGCATGAAAGATGGGTGCTTTTCAATTTGTTTGACATGCGTGGTTTCTCTGTTGGTGTCCTGTTGGCTGGATTTTAAGACAAAACAATTAAAAGCTTTGAAAGCCATCGTGATACTAAGGTAACCGTTAGCATTTCTTTCCAGGCACAATGTTTAAACCCTTAAATGTGTAATGCATTGAGCCTTATTTCAGGTTAATCTTTAAAGGGGCCCTCATTGACAGTCAAAAGCTGTATCCCCTATTTTTGAGCAAACATGAAAAACATACTGCCCTCCACCCACACTCCAGAAGGTCTAGACTATAAAACTAGGCAGCGTACAATCCTGAGAAAAAATTTATTGTATACATTGATTTACTCCTGAGAACTTTTTTTGGTTCAATAACACCATTGACAGATACAGTACTGCAGATACAGTACTGTGCAAAAGTAATGCAAACGAAATTCGTCGAAATTCGTTTTTTGTTCTCGCGAATTTTCGTCGAAATTTCTTCGAATTATCGAGACATGTTTCGTAGCGCTCCACGCGAAAAAATCGCGAACTTTGTCAAAAATTCGGGACTGCGAAATTCGAAATAGCGATTTTCGAGGTAGACAAACAATGACTTATCGAAATTCGCTGCATGTAGCTTTCACTCGACCATAGCGAAGCGCGTTCCATCAAGGTCATAATTAAATAAATTATTTGAGCCGTGACTAAGTAAAATATAACTGAAACATTGCTTGGGGCAAATGAAAGTTCCTAAAACTTCAAAGAAATAATGGTAACACGCTTTGCGTGAATGGCAGAAATATATGCGTCATTAAACCATCTGCTATTTTTAAAGTTGATCTTTTCAGTGAAGAATGGCATGTTTTCTCCAAAGTACACAACAAAAAAATCCTTTAAGGGGCACAATGGAACAGTACAGCTGACCTTAAACTTAAAAAAAGTAATTATGGTTCGTTTTGAGTTTCACAGAGCCATCAGCCAGTTTCTCCAAAAAAAGTTCTTTCTTTTACAAACAACTTGGTGTCGGTTCATCTGTTAAAGCTCAAGCAAGTTCCAACTTTTCATGTTCTTTAAGTATTCTCTCTTGGATATCTTTGAGGGGTAATTTTTGGCCAGATATAGTGAAAAATTCGGTTTTTATGGTTCCGTCTTTTGCCGGGACAACTTCATTGTATGTTTGGTAGACAATATTGATTCTCCAAGAAGATATTCTCCACTTCTCAATCTTACTCTAAAAACTAGAATTATAAATAAATGGATGGATGGATGTATAAATGAAAGAATGAATGAATTTTAATTACATACACAGCTTTTTGCCTTTCTTAACAGCTATCCGCAAAATTCTATGCAAACATTTTAATCTTGATTCAAACCCTTAATTCTTGTGAGTAAGTTAATAATTTTAGAAGTATTATGTTACTAGGTAACCTAATGACAAAAGAGGGCTTATAAATCTATGAAATCTATGGTAAAGACAAACAATTCATCAAAACTAAATGTGTCCCTTAATTGATCATTTGTGCATGGTAATGGCACTGATATTTCCCCCACCATGCATTCTGTACAGTCTTTGTCTTGCAACAGAACCTTTTGACGAAAGTGTTAAAATTTAGACGGCTGCACATTGTTGGTTTCTTAAAACGCTTTTACAACCATGGTCCCTAACTTTGTTAGTTCCATCACTCCATATCGGCAGGCAAGGTCAGAGTAATTTATCTAAGTAATAGAAATAAATTAGTGCACATGTTAAGAGTTAGGTATTGTGTGTCTTCAGCATAATTACTGGTAGGCTGTTAGTTCTGTCGCAGTTTTCATGTTATTGAGCTATTCCACAGATACCAAAAGACTCCGCTTCCTTTATAAACTTCTACAAAATATTGACGAAAAAAACAAACAGGGCAGCATGGTGCCTAATTTCAAGAGTCAGTTTTCCCTCATAGTCTCTCAAGTTACAAACATACAGTAGTGGTGATGAGAAAAAAGCTTTTGAAAGTAATTTGGTGCAAGTCCATTCCTTTTTTATTTAATCTCATCAAGGCTTTCTTTTTCTCTTGTTAAAGAAATAGTTTCTCGCAGTTGAGGGTTCACAGGACGGGTTTGAGCTTGTATTGAAGGACAAAAATAATAACTTTATTAATGTGTCGGAAATGTTTACCTAAGAGGAAAAAGTCCCTTCTACCAACATTGTTGACACCTATCTAAAACTTAACTAAAATCTGATTACAACTATTTCATTAAAAATGTTGATGTCAATTAAGGTAAAAAATATTTTAAATACAGGTAAAAACCTACTTACGAGATAAAAATGGGAAAAAAGTAAAACTATGTATGTGATAAAAAACTATGTACATGATTAAGTAATAGCTCTGAAAGAGTAATTTTAAACCATTTTTCGAACAGAAGAACTGTCCATATGTTAGCCAACCACCATGTAGGTTAAGTACCTTTCCTCTTTAAACTTGTCTGGTTAGCATCTCAGGAAAGAAAGCGCTTCGATAAAAATAACCAATCTTCGGTAAAAAATCATTAAACCATCTGCTATTTTCAAAGTTGATCTTTTCAGTGAAGAATGGCATGTTTTCTCCAAAGTACACAACAAAAAATCCTTTAAGGGGCATAATGGAACAGTACAGCTGACCTTAAAGTAATTATGGTTTCTTTTGAGTTTCACAGAGCCATCAGCCAGTTTCTCCAAAAAAAGTTCTTTCTTTTACAAACAACTTGGTGTCGGTTCATCTGTTAAAGCTCAAGCAAGTTCCAACTTTTCATGTTCTTTAAGTATTCTCTCTCGGATCTCTTTCAGGGGTAATTTTTGGCCAGATATAGTGAAAAATTCGGTTTTTCTGGTTCTGTCTTTTGCCAGGACAACTTCATTGTATGTTTGGTAGACAATATTGACTCTCCAAGAAGATATTCTCCACTTCTCAATCTTAGTCTTAAAAGTAAAATTATAAATAAATTGATGGATGGATGTATAAATGAAAGAATGAATGAATTTTAATTACATACACAGCTTACTGCCTTTCTTAACAGGTATCCGCAAAATTCTATGCAAACATTTCAATCTTGATTCAAACCCTTAATTCTTGTGAGTAAGTTAATAATTTTAGAAGTATTATGTTACTAGGTAACCTAATGACAAAAGAGGGCTTATAAATCTATAAAATATATGGTGAAGACAAACAATCCATCAAAACTAAATGTGTCCCTTAATTGATCATTTGTGCATGGTAATGGCACTCATGATATTTCCCCCACCATGCATTCTGTACAGTCTTTGTCTAGCAACAGAACCTTTTTGACGAAAGTGTTAAAATTTAGACAGATACACATTGTTGGTTTCAAAAAACGCTTTTACAACCATGGTCCCTAACTTTGTTAGTTCCATCACTCCATATCGGAAGGCAAGGTCAGAGTAATTTTATCTAAGTAATAGAAATAAAGTAGTGCACATGTTAAGAGTTAGGTATTGTGTGTCTTCAGCATAATTATCGGTAGGCTTAAATTTAATTAACATTATTTATTTATTGACTTGATTGACCGATTGATTTATGCATTTATGTATTTTTTCTGATTAATCTTTACTAAACAACACTAATTCACATAAAATCAAAACGAGCCTATCTTCATCATTCATTGCATTTACTTCTTGCAGGAGCCCATCCTTGTCAAACTGAAGATATTCTTGACTTGGGGAATGTTGTCTCCTTTTGCAGAGGCCATGGTCTTCCAAGCTCTTCCGTTTAGCTGCTCTTTTCTCTGAATCCTCTGGGGTTTCAAAGAATAGGGCAAGGAGCTGCTCGTGCCGCTGCTTGTATGTTTGCTAGGTGGCCAGCATGGTGTCTCAGTCCCTTTTTCACCATTGCTCCTCCATCTTCCTTATCAGTTGCGAGCTTTTCCCTTTGTTCTTTCTTTAATTCAGGTTGTGATTTTTTCTCTTGTAGAAACAGCCCAGGTGTCTTTGTCTGGGCTTTGGCAAAGGGCACACCAAAGGGTTTTCGAAGCAACTATTAATTTCCTCACAGATTTTGTGTATAGCTTGTTTGATAGCCTTAATGTAGGTTTTACATTTAGAACACTTGAAGGTTTTGAAAGACAATCTTGTGTTTTTTACGGAATCTTGTAAGACTGAAGTGGATAATGATGTACAGCATAAGCAGATCTACAGATCTAATGCTTATGGGAAGACTGTTCCAAAGCCGTGATGCTGCCGCCAGGAAAGATCGATCCCCCATTCTGCAACATCAGTTACAAAAAATGATTTCTCTTAGTGAAAATTCCATGTACTTGAACGAAGAAAGATGCTAATTTCTCCGAGCCATTAGAATTTTCTTCTTGGCAAGATCCAATCATAGTTACTGTATCTTTTTCTGGGTTGTACTCTTTAACTTGACGATTTTGTGTCTGTAAACAATTTGTTTTCCGAACACAGAAATCCTATTAACATTAAAGCTGGATTACTCGTTGAATTGTCTACAGCCAGCTTTGGTGCTTTTTTCCTTCCTTCCTTGTTAGAATTTTGCCTAGTGAATTTTTGCAATACATAACTCTCATTTGGCCTTCAGCATTTTCTGGCTACAAGTAAACAAACGATCAAAGTGAGATTATTGACAATTTATTACTTAATTTATTTACTGGCTGGAACAATCGACAAAACAAAATTAAAATTATTTTGCATCAATAATTACTGCCATCTTTTCTGTGTATGGATATACCAATGTACCTTATTGTTACTTATTTTGGCGGGACTTAATTTTCGCGATTTCCAAAAAATCGCGAAATTAAATACATACAACATACATACATAATAATAATGATCAAAAGTAGGAAGATTTCAATTCATCGTTTATTTGCGACAACACTGTTTCGTGTGATCAAAGTATGACCACACTCATCAGGCAACATCAACGAATGACCGTTAAAATACATAAACTGGCAATAAAAAGCTAACTTAAGGTTGCTATGTGATATAAAAACAGTTGCTATGATATATAAAACTATAGGGTTTAAAAACAGAAATTGTAGCGGCTTGCAGTTTGTTATTTTATTCAAGCATAGAGCGTTCTGCCATTAATTCGATGACTTTGGCTTTTTCTTTTATGCGAGCGGATTGCAAAGAGTATGACGAACGCGATGAGTGTGACTTAGATGACCGCTTATCCGATAATCTGTCAATATGATCGCTAATCCTTGCTTCGCACTCAAGAATCCAATTAGTAGCTTCCTTACGATACTTGAAAATGTCATTTTCCTTGTCATCAAAATAACGGTAGGCCAGTTGGAAAAATCCAGCCTGAAATGGGCTAGCTGGATAGCCCTCAACCGTCAACATAGATGATTCCAGGCCTTTGATAGACTTCAGTCTAGTCATCATCGACGACAAAGTTGTAAAGTTCTATGCTGTATGT
This sequence comes from Oculina patagonica, assembly GCF_052425735.1. Lineage (NCBI taxonomy): Eukaryota > Metazoa > Cnidaria > Anthozoa > Scleractinia > Oculinidae > Oculina > Oculina patagonica. The sequence goes on from NC_135761.1 coordinate 41,151,157, forward strand.
TACTCACCCTGTAAGTCAATGACAGTAGCGTTTAAGAAGCATCACAAGCAACCCTCCAATTTATTTTTTTGGCTAAGGTACCTGGTAGTTATTATTTGTTGTCTGTTATAATGAATTCAGAAATAGGAGTAGACTGTATAGCTGTGTAATTCACCTTGGTCACTCAAGGCCGGTAGGACCGAGGACTTCCCAAGGCCAAGCATTGTAGATGGCTTAGGTAGTAAATGGAACAGTATTTTCCAGTTAATATTTTGGTTGGCCACACATATTGCATTCCAAGATGGGCACCAAAATACAAAGATTAAACAAATGGCAGACCCGCTGCATTTGCAGCATTTGTAACTCGCTTTGGAGTTGTTGGACGTTCGACGAGTCAACACAAACGTTTTAAGCAAAGGTGATATTTTTTTCTCTGTAGCTAGCTGCTACATGCGAAGAAATTTAAATAGAGTGTGCGAACATTTTAAGAATACAATTCCAGCGCATTTTACAGCCAAATTCAAAGGCAACTTCTGCATGACAATAGACTATGCTAACAGGAAGAATATCCATTGGTAACGGGTCTGGAGAAGCTGCTATTCCACTTGCAAAACAAATCTTATGCTTCCTGTAGAGTATGGCGAACAAAACATGTTCAGTGGCAGCACAAACAACAAATGTAGTTTGCCTTGTCAGCAATGTAATCACAGATCCCATGCATCCAGCATTTACATTTTTTGCACTCTATCCGTTCAAATGTCACATCCGGTTAAACCTAGTCACGCAACTTCCGGTCACTCTACCCTAAAAGATGTTTGACAATTTTTACCACACCATAAATCTTTAAGTGTCAATCATCGTCCCTAAAGATGTCCTTAATACGAGATGCTGCATTCACTGCTGCTCATCTCTTTTCTCTGATTGGCTCATTTCTCTCAGGGTAAGTGCATCCAAAGGGGACACACCCTGTATTGGCCTCTCCAATTGCTTTCCCTTTAGTAGTAGAATCACACATCTTGGCACACCATCTGCTCCTCTCGCGATTCAAATCACCTTCCCCTCTTCCAGCTTCCTCGGTTTTTCTCTTTTTTCTAGAATGAGCACTATTTCTCCAACCTTAGGCACCTGTGTGTCAGGTTGCTTCACTCGATGACTCTCCATGAGGCTATGAAGGTATTCCCTTTGCCACCGAATCCACGCATGTTGCTTAGCATTATGAAGCCGTCTGTGGAATCTAGTTAGTTCTTAGTCTTCTTACGCTTTCCCAATGTCACGTCCGGTTAAACATCGTCATGCAACTTCCCGTCAAAGAGATTGAAAAGTTTGTGTTTTGGTGGAAGTTTCCCCCCATAGTTTAGTTTGCAATGATTCTCAACAATATACAGGTGTTTACGCAACAGTGACCAGTTCCGTAAACCTCCAGTTGTAGTTTATGCACTAGCATTCTCCTTTAAAACTGTTTTTTCTTTTTGTTGAGCTATTGACTAGTTTATTTTCCGTGCAGTGTTTTTTTTAAGTTGTGTTTCTCTTTCCATCTTTTTTATTTCTTATTTTTGTTCATTTATGGCAAGTCTCTCCCTCCTGTTTTTGGTTTCTGTAATTTCTCCTCACCACAATTAAATACGGACATGCACTTTCCATAACTACAATTGCGGGGCGTATGCCCAAGTCGAAGGTGACATTTTCCACATGTTGCCATCTGAAGGACCAGATTGCACTTTGAGTATTTTGAGCGAGATTTCCTTTTCCTCCATTCTAAGTTTATGTAGCTTACTCTTTTTCCTCTCAATATCGCACTCTGCCTTCTTCATGTATCTTTCAAAAGGAGTACTGCATTTCTTCTCTTTCTCCTGAGCACTATGCGAGGCTGTAAAATCCCGCCTGAAAGGTAGTTTCTTCTTTGATACTGGGCTTGACAATGTGATGCTAACTTTTTTTTCTTGGCAGAGATGCAACACCAGGAGAATACGAGACTGAATCACCAAGGCCTTGACTTCAATTGTCCTTGTCTTCACTGGGTGGGTTTTCCTTCAAACAAAATGCACACACTTGGACTTCCATGTCCTCTAAGTCCTTTGCTGTGGCATCTGACAAATGAGCCCTCTCACAATGAACTTTCTTTTTTTCTTGGTAGAAAAGAAGCGCTTTTGTTTCTCATAAAGTTTATTAGCTGGAAAAATTTGTGTTTTCCAGTATTGGTGGTCAGATCCAATAACAAACAATCCCTTGTCAATTCAGCAGTCTGATTAAGTGCGTATGTTTTGAGGTCAGCCAGCTGTTTGCTGTCCTGGAGCTTTTTGGCCCATGAATACTATTCAGCTTAGAAGGAAATATCTTGGGAAATATCCATTACAAAGGTAAATTATTTAAAGATTTAGAAGGTAAGCACTCAGAAATGGGCAGAAACCTAATTTGCATATTTTTATTTCGTCAGCTGAAAACCAAGAATATATTGACGGTGGATGAATTTAGATATAATGATTAACACCTGAAAAGCTGGGTTTAAAAACCTGTGTGTAATACTGAAAAAGTTAAAAAGGAAAGTATAAAATTACAATTATTTCTAAATTTAAAATAAATGGCAATAGCAGTTTTCAAATCTTGAATAAACCCTTGTTGTCATACTGTATTATTATTATTGATATTTTAATTATTTTCTTTATGTTGTTGTTGCTAATATTATATTTACAGAAATCCCCAAAATTATGTTGCGTGTGTCATTACGTGTATAAAACATTCGCGTACAAATTCATCATGTTTCCAAATATGGTACTTAGCAAAAAGAATATTCAAACGCTGTGCGCGTGCGTTACACATTTCAACCCTTATGGGTTTCTGGTATTTGAAAATACAGTATATTTACAATACTGCAATATAAAACAGTAAAATTAAGGATCCAATTTTAGTTTTGCATGTAGTTTAGCACCTGATAAAATCAAAACTAGATTATGTCTAATCATAATTTGTCACTATATTAGGTAAGGGTCACTCCCTCCCCCCTTCGTTTATTAGTGTGACCCAGGTGAGATTGCCCCTCCTTTACGAACTGGGTTGTCCCTTAAAACCTTTCTTAATGTGCCTTTCATTTTGGTGCACCTGCCTATCAGACTGCTGCTGAGGTGTCTTTCAGCAAATTTTTTACTGAAATCGCTTGGTTTCTAAATCACCTTCGGCTTACTTCCTTTGGATGATTTCACTCTCAAGTTATTCTTTGTCTTAAGTGTTCCTTGTTAGAGTCATCAATATCCAGCTCTATGTCATTATTTTTGATACCATCCTCTGCAAATTCAGCATCTGCTGCCTCGGTGAATACATCTGAATTCTTTTCTTGTTTCTTGACTGGGTTAAGGTCTTTCAAGGACTTCCTCTTTTTTCTTGAACAGAAAATAACTACCGTAAAGTTCCGTGTATAAGCCGCACCCGTAGATAAGCCGCACCCCCGATTTGGAAGCTCAAATTTTGGAAAAAAATATATGGTCCATAAAGTTTGAAGTTCAAGTGAAGTTCTATTGGTAAACAATCAAGGGCAAACAAGCATGGTTTCGAAACACTGACACGGTGGTTGTTGCAATGTCTAATATAAATTAAGTCTTACGAAAGCGAAATTTCACTTGTCACACCTCCCGTTTAGTTTGAGTTCACAATATCTTAAACTTGGATGCTCTCTTGATATCATTTTTTCGAGATTATCACTTCTAAACACTCCTGAAACACTTGTAATTCGTTCGAATCGTACGCGAATGATGAATGCTTAGTAGCCAAGCTCTGAATTGTAGAGAGGAGTCTGGGCAATAAAAACAAACATGGCGGCGTTTTCTTCGGAAGAAACCACGTTTTTATTTCAAGATTCTTGGAAACTGCTACCCGCAACAGAATCAAAACTTCATGCAGAATATAAAGAGTTTGTTAATCCAGCAGATGCATTTGTTGTGAAGGTCAATAAAAAAGCGAAGCGGTCGGCCATTTGCCTTGTTAGAACTTGCATGCGGCGGAAAGACATGATTCGAAGTGACCGGCAGGCTTCACTGCAAACAGTTTTGCAGAGGAACTAAAAGGCAGTGAACAACAATGTTTTCAGGTTGTTATATGTTTATTCAATGACATCTTGAGAAGTTTTTTATGAATATTAATTAGGCCCTTGAGAACTCCAACCAGAGATGTTTCCGTAGATAAGCCGCACCCCCAATTTTTGACTTGAATTTAGAGGAAAAAGGTGCGGCTTATACACGGAACTTTACGGTAAGTCAGAATAGACCCTTGCTTCAAGTTGACACAAAAAGAACCGGTTTTTTTGTGAAGCATTCAGCTTTAAAGTGATCTCCACATATCCCTTGAGTTCTTATTCACTGGGGTGTTTGTGCGCTGTATTTTGGCGAGCCATTTGAATAGTAACTTTTTGTTTTCCAGTGGTAAATGATGCCAGGACATTTTTACTTCCATGTCTGAAGAATTTGTACAGCCCTCGGCAATAAACCGGTAAAGCCTCGCTTTCATGTTACCAGAAAAGTTTGTGACGTCATCCTGGATAAGTGCTATTAATAACCAAAATGAGTGACAAGCAAACACCACAGTTAGATTTGGTAAAGTAGAGATACAAAATAATGAATCAAATTTCTAAAAAAATACTTACATTTTAACAACTATACACAACAGTTTTTTACCTTTTGCTTGTTGGCTTTCATGAAAGTAATTTGATGATGCCTCATTTGGCTCACCTGTCAAGTGTCTTATTTCCAGTGTGTGGATAGTTGTCAACAAAATTATCAACATCATCTTGGTCACTAAACAGTATATCCCCATGCCTTGATGAAGTAATATTCCCACCTTTCCCTTCCTTCGAGCTAAGATAGTACTTTTAATGGAAGATTGCATCATAGTAAAGTCACGAGCTTCAGTACTGACCAGTAGTTTTACTGGGTTAACAATTCAAAACAGGGTTCTTTCCCTAACATTATATGGTTAAACAATGGAATGACTAAACAATTGCCTCTCAATCTATGTAAACTGGAAGCAAGCTCACTCAGGCTTAAAGAAACGGCAACTGAAAACTAATGGTATGGCTTGTGTCGTGCAGATGACAGATAATCCTCATGGCATTGTTTACAGTGGAAGAAGTCGAAACAAACATGTGATGCCACAGTAATGAAACGAAAAACACTTTTTACAGTTCCATTCACTTTTGCAATTTTTGTTAGTAAATACGTAAAACGACTTTGTAAGAACAGGGCACTCACAGCTTCCTCTTTTAATTGCACCACATGCAAGGTAATTGATGATCATTTCTTTGTCTTGATAGGAGTAATACTTTCTCATCCTATAAAAGCTGGTCAAATACTTACGGTGTAAGCAATATCCCTGAGTGTCGATATAGGCATTTCCCCAAACATTATTTTATAAATTCTTGAGTGGGGATATTGAACCAAGCTGGAATTTAGTCTGTTTATGGCCATTAAAAAACGATTCCATTGGCTGAGGTGTTGTGCACCAGAAATCACAGTTCTTTGTCGTGTTAATTCTGATGCAACTCTTGGTTTAAACAAAATTCTTCTTGTAGTCACTGACTTAGATCTGGTGAGCTAACATTCTGTGACTCCTCCGAGAGATAAAACTCATTATCATTGCCATTTGCCTTACTCATTTCAGATTCTTCTGCAAGCACTTCATTTGAAGTGTCGTTCTCTTGACCTTTCTTTACCTTTCGTTCAGTTATTCGAACCACTTACATGTTTTGCTCTTGTTGCTCCCTGTCATCTCTTTTCTCTGTCATGTCTGTTTCCTCCTTCCTCCTTTTTTTTTGTGATTGATACTTTTTTAATGCAACTTTATTACTCGCAATGCTAATTTCATAGGTACTATTAACAGATAAATACATATTTACAATAGGCTATTCACAAGAGACGTACGTCTCCTGTTATTGATACTTACTTAAAGTCATGGCATGAATATTTTAAGGTGGCGAGAGAAATGGATGACTTCTTTTAGACAACCAGGCAGCAAACAAGTGACTCTTGCTCTCCATGACGTTTCTACATTAGTGCGTGGCTGGTTATCATTTGATCCTCTTGTAACACCTTTTTGTGATATCAAAAGAGGTGATTATCTAATCTCTTAAAGTAATTCCCCATCTGTGGGCACCCTTTTATCTGGCTTATACCACTACTCCCTTGGAAATGCAATAAACAAATTATATCCTTTTGACAGATTTCTAGGTATTTCCAACAGTGGTTCGTGACTTTGCCTTCTTTGTGTCTCCACTTCCTTTGTCCTTGAATTCCTTTAGGTGTTGACGCATACCATCAAGTGTTCCCTTTTGTGCTTCTCCTCTTTGATTTTGGGCAGGTGCTCTGCAGTCCCAGGAATTACACACCACAAGCAGGGATATATCACTAACGGAAAAAAACCTGCAACAACAATATTAGGCATGGAACTGCACTATGGATAACATTGGCCAACCTGGTGTATTTGAGTTTAATTTCTTACCTCTTGCCCCAGAAATTCCCATGATCTTGCAGAGGAATTTTTAGTCACCAAATAAGAATTCACTAAAACTCAGCAAATAAATGGACTAAAATAGTAATGTAATGTCAATTAACTTACACCTTTTTATCACTATAAAATGGCAAAAAGGTAAACAAGAACATATTGTTTAATTGGCTTTTGGAATATTAATTAACAAAAACTAATCAGTCACCAGCTTTTATGAGGGCCAAAACAACAACTGTACCCACAAAGCTAATATATCTGTAAAGGCAAAGGAATTGTGTCTGTCTGCTTATACTTTGAGCCGTATTGAGCCCTGTATTTGGCTGCAGCAGATCGTAAGGACCAGCTGTTCGGACAGACTAGGTTAAACCTGGATGTAAAGTAACGCAATTTGGCATGGAGTCAACACCACAAAGAACTAAATTCTCATAAACAAAAAGTTTGAAACCCCAACCGCAGAAAGAAGATTGAGGCAATTGAGTCTGGACGATAGCACAATACGCGCTATCTACGATATTCCTTTTAAAGTAACAAAAGACACTCGACTTGCTATCTTCCAATTCAAAATTATTCACCATATTTTACCAACCAATTCAACCCTTTACAGAGATAAAATCAAGGACCATGATAAATGCCACCTATGCACGCAAACGCAAACCCTGAGACATCTTTTTGTCTCTTGTCCGAATGTACAGACTTTCTGGAATACGTTTGCTACGTGGTGGAACGTCAAAAATGACGATTCCATTGAGCTACACGAGAAAAACATTATCTATGGTTTTACAACTAACTTTCCTTTACGACTTGGCTTAAACCTCTGTGTACTCATTGCTAAATATTATATCTACACTGCCTCGAGAGATGAACAACACTACCACTTCGAAACCTTTCTAGCCCTTCTAAAAGATAAAATATCTATCGAAAAAAGCAGCTCAAAGTCTCAAATTCAACTCTAAGGCTTTTTTTTAGGTGAAATTTTGTAAGGCACTTTATTTTATCTATTTATTTTATTTTATTATTATCTTTCTGCTTCCTTTTGTCCGTAATTAGTCTTTGTACTCGTCACGAAGTTTTTTTGTTTACCTCGCTTTTTCTGTTTTGTCTACTTATTCTCCTTAAATGTATAGCTTTTGCATCTGTAAATAATGTAATGTTTGAAAGGACAGGAATTTTAGCTGATAAAGAATTAACATAAGCAAGCACTGTAAATAAGTACCGTATTGTTTTTAAAGCTCAGACACATTGTACATGTATGTAGCTGTTTTTTTTTTTTTCTTTTTTTTTTGTTTGCAATAAACTATTAAAAAAAAAAAAAAAAAAAAAAACAAAGAACTAAGTCCCTGCTGAGAGATTCCTTGCATCCATCAATTTCATAGCAACACTCCTGGGTTTTTTGTAAGTTCTTTTCTCATCTAACACCACCACTCTTCCACAGCTGGAACCAAATAAAGTCGCTGCATTTGATAATATGTTGATTTGGTTAGAAAGCTTAAATTGAGAATATCTGCTATTCTGCTGATCTTATAAAAAAAATTCCAAACAAGAAAAGTGAAGCAGACTGCAGATTATTCACATACATGCCATTCACTTCGTGGGAAGAGGCCCAACAGTACTGATGTCCAACATCGCATGTGGAACAAGCATCAAGTGTTGTACCCACATAGTGGTGTTTCACTTTTGGTATATTTCCAGTGGGTGGATAGTTATCAACAAAATTATCAACGTCATCTTGGTCACTAAACAGTAGATCCCCATGCCTTGATGAAGTAATATTTCCACCTTTCCCGTTCCTTCGAGCTAAGATAGTACTTTTAATGGAAGATTGCATCATAGTAAAATCACGAGCTTCAGTACTGACCAGTAGTTTTACTGGGTTAACAATTCAAAACAGGGTTCTTTCCCTAACATTATATGGTTAAACAACGGTAAATCGTCTCCTAACAATTGCCTCTCAATCTATGTAAACTGGAAGCAAGCTCACTCAGGCTTAAAGTAACGGCAACTAATTGGCGATAACCACAAAGGCATACTTTTCAATATGTCCCACTGAGGGAAGAGACAAAAGGTTGTGTCATTTGTATATCTGAAAATCGAAAAGTCAATGTTCAAAAAGAAGTTAACTCTTTTTTTGCACAATGAAAAGTATTAAAATTCGTAACATCTTATATTGTCTATGATGATAACTCTCATCTTTAAACAAAGAAATAGGAGTGACCTTCTTAAACAAGAAAGTTATATCATCATCACGTGCAAACATTTGTACACAGAACAGTTTTTAAGGTTTTTTAACTCTTGCCAATGCTAAAAGGGCAATGGTTTGTGTTTTGCAAGACATTCTCTTTAGGAGTAAAAAAAAAAAAAAAATAACAAATTTCAGTCTTTGTTTTGGTGTCTTAATTTTTGGAGGTCTTTGTTTTTGCTACAACCACGTCAAGTTTTCATAAATACAAATGTTGTCCTGGTTGGATCTTAGCAGCAGACGAGAAGAAAGGCAAATGTCACATCATGCCCAAGAAATCTGAATTGAAATCTTCTTAACTCCAAAAACATGACTTCAAAATTGGTGGACTCACTGCAGAAGTTGTGGAGCGAAAGATTACTATTAAAGTGATAAAATTAGAACACAAAGCCTAAAACAATTTGAAATAATTTTTTTTTGCCAAACTTACCGCTAGTGGTAGATATCTCCGAAGCTGAAAATGAAAAGACGTGTTAGATATAGTGAACATAAAATTATAGCGATTAAAATAGAAATATGTAATGCAAACACTGTGCAAAAACTGAAAACGATATGAAGGCAATTTTAGAAATATTTAACATTAAACTTACCATTTGTAGTTGTTATCTCTGGTTCTGGAAACAAACAGGGGCAGCAAATAAAATTTCAAAATAATTGCGAAACCACTTCCAATTTGAAAGCAAGGTTAGCATGACGACGTTAATAAAGCCTTAATTCTTTAGAGATATTAGAGATAGAAAAAAATGTGCTTGCACTGCATTGAGAAATTTTTGAAAGAAAAATATTAAGACTGTGATAGCTGTTTTTTATAATTTGCTTGTAAACAGTGAAATTAAGATTTGTGAGCCCACTGCCTTAACTGATTTTACTTTGAAGAATTTGTTGATTTAATTGAAAGATGTGCAGTGATTTGAATGTAACTTTATTCAGCAATTTCATATTTATATCATACAAAAGGTAGATATTATCAATAACTGTAACGTGTAACCCTCATTAAATAAAGTTGTTATTATTATTATTATAATCAAAAGTTTCTTAGTTCATGTTGTCCCGTATTAGAATAAGGCTTTGAACAGTCCCAGTGTATATCAAATGATGTAAATAAGTAAGGGTTATTTTTAGGCAACGAGGGAATATGCGATTTATTCACCGAGGGCGCAGCCCGAGGTAAATAAATCACATATTCCCAAGGTGCCTAAAAATAACCGGCTTATTTTTCACATGGGCGAGGTATCAACAGTGGCTTTAAACAATAAGAATACGCTGAAGAAAAACAAATGTTTTTTTTCTCGACACGCACTTAACAACAGGAGAACGGTTCCGAAAAGACGCACTGGGGTTTCCACTTGATAAACAGGATATTTTTTCGTTTTTGATATGCCGATCAAAACAGTCAATATGCGTTCCAAACTAGCTTAACAAAAGATTAAAGATTCCGAAAGTACGCATTGGGATTTTGTAATTGTCTAATAGTACCGACAACGTTGTAACCGCCTTTTTTCACCAATTAACTGCAAAGTTGGTAGAAGTGAGTGAGTCTGCGAAGGAATGTTCTAATTTTTCGGCAAATCCAGGCAATAACTTGGAGCCTGCTATCCTCTAAAAATCGGGAAGAGGACTACGAAAACGCTCAGTTTAATTAGCATTGAGGAGGCGACAAAAGGGTTGTTTAGCTTTAACCAGGTGGAAACAAATGGGAAGAAAATGTTGAAGAGGCGAGAGAGATCATCGTTGACGATGACAAATTAAAAGAGCTGCTGGCCAGGAATAGTGAAGGATCCCAAAGAAGACAAAAAAGGTAACCTTTAGGCGTTTGAATGTTTGGAGTGTGTTAGCAAACGAACAGAATAAACTGCTTCGGAATTCTGAAAAAGCAAACGTCGAGGCACGAGTTCCGGAACGCATTTCTCATGTTTTCAATTGAGCAATTGCTCAGTAGTATTAAAAATAATTTAACAACAGTCAAGGTAAAATGAATGTAACGTTATTAAAGTAAAGTTGTGGTTTTGTTTGTAATGCGAGGCTTGTGGATTTGCTACAAGGGGAATATTATCGTAATATTCCCCTAGGGGGTTATCAACTCTAATATTCTCCTCGTGGAATATTAGAATATCAGCCCCGCTCTCCCCTGTTACAATCAAAGCCGCTCCCAGCTTTTCAGACAGTTGTTAATTAGCGGGGTTTATTCAATATAACCAACCTGGAAGAAAAAAGGAAAACGAGCCATGTGAAAAATAAGCAAAAATAAAGACTCATCATGTCAATGAATTTTTTTATTGTCATTCAATTTCAAAACTGCATTTTATGTAGTGTTTATTAATGTGATTCCCCCATCCCCTTGTCAACTCAACTTTTAACTACCTTTTTACTTTGTACCCTCAATTATATTTGCAGTACTTTTTTACATGGATATAAAATAATGAAATTTACTGTAAATTTTCATTGGCATGTATCAACTTGAGAACAAAACTGAACCAGGTTTTGATTCCTGTGTGTCACAAACAAACAAACAAATGATTGGACAAATGTTAATGTACAGTTATGAAATGAATGAATGAATGACTTTATTAACGTGTCTAAGTGTTTAGCTGAGGGGAAAGTCCCCTCTACTAGAATTTAAAAAACTTAAACCTATCATTATGCAACTATTAATATTTAATAGTTAAAAAAAGAAGATTTACATAATAAAAGGGTAAAAAAGTTCTATATGATAAAAAAAGACTATCACATCTGTGTGATACTGGTTGGCACCATTGCTACAGATGTTCATAGTCTGATACTTTTTGTATCCATACTCACCCAGTGGAAGGTCAATGTAAATTCATGAAGGGTTGGGGGTCTCAAAAGCCACGAATATTTTGTATAGATAAAACAAACTCTAGATTAACTTTTAATCCAGGGTTATTGTAAATCGGCTTTCGAACAACCCAGCCCAGGAGGGGTGGGAAATTTGAAACCAAAAAAAACCTTTCCTGGGAGGTGTATGGATATTTGTGAAAAAGACATCATAAAAAAATAACTTAAAAGTGGTCTGCAGAAGTGCAGTTACATTGTTGAAAAAAAAGCTTTTTTTCAGGTTATCCAGGTAACTAATTGATAAACCTGATAGGTTGGTTACCAAAAAGCAACCAATGTATTTATCAAGCAGTTCATTCACTAAAAATTAAGGCTACAGTATTTTATATGTAAATTACAATTTTTAGATCAAAAGATTTAGCACAACCCCTCAAAGATGGCATGTGCTTAACATGCAGATGCAAGAAAAAAAGTTTTTAATCATTGTAGTTATAAGTGTCATTGTCCCTGGGCCAGCGCCCCTGTTTGGTAACTACCAAAGTTGGTATGTATTTAAATTGGTTAATTGACCAAATGAACGAATACTCGATTTTCTTCAATTTCACAATTTTCACTTGATCAGCTAAAAGGGCATCAAGAATTTTCTGCACTTTCTTTCCTGGTATGTAGCCAATGGATTTCCATTCTCGATTATTAAATTGCACTTGTGCAACAACTGCATTTTCGTCGGCAACATTCGTTGGCTCATAAAATAGCCATAAAGAAATGTCTTCTCCCGCTTGCTGCTTAAACTTGCACGACTTGAGCGCTGCTTGGAAATGCTCATGGTAAGTGCACCCCTTTAACTTGACGTATTCAGAATATAATGGCACTTCCAAGTCCAAGACATCATCATCTTCATCATTTGCCACAGCCACATGAACAGGTAACTCTTGTTCCTTGGCCACATTAACAGTGTCTTTGGTGGTATTTTCTTTTGTAATAATTACATTCTTTAGCTCAGGGAACCTACTGCAATTGCATTCAACTGTTTCTGGGTCCAACCATGGCATTTCAGGATACTGATTTTCTTCATAATCACTCCTTGGAGCTAATGGGGCAGAGACTAAACTGTGATTTTGAAGAACTTCTATCCTACTGATAAGAACGACCACTTTTCCTTCATCCATCTGTAAACAAAGACAGGAAAAATTGTTAGACGAAATACATATGCATGGACAAATGAGTTGTATTACAAATGCAGTGTAGTAAAGTTAACAAAAGAAATCAAATACACAGTATGACAGACTGGTCAAAAGACAAACTTTTTCCACATTTTCACCGAAGAAATGCTTCGATTTGAAACCTTGCAAAACCTTTGACAAGTCATTACAGGCTGTAGCCTACATATTTCCGAACCAGGTATGTTTAATAAACATTAAGAAGACATTTGGCGTGTCGAAAACTTGAGCTACTATGGAGGAAAGTTAAAGAAGCTAAATTTCGAACTCAGCTGGGTCATGAACACATCGCGACATTTACCGCATTTTTGACTCTGCAAACGAGAAAACGTTGAACAAGACAACGGAAACTTGACTTACCTCAAAGAAACAACTTGCTTTCACTCTACAAACAATCGGGGATCTCTTGTTTTCTAAGCAATCCCTGATTTCCTTCTTGTGAAGAAACAACACAAGCCGTCTTGAGCGAAGATCTGACGGGAAACTCACATGTCCAAGCACAGTTATTAGGTTTAGAGAAGCTACTCCACTAAATGAATATTCGAATTGAACGTTTGAATCAATACAATGGACATAGAGCAAGTCTGCTGTCGAAAAAGGAGCGCAATTTCCCTCGACAATTTCCATCGTGTCGAAGAACTCTCCACTCGCAAATGCTGCAAATGAGAAGGTCACGTCATGGACGCTTTGATAATATGCTTTGACTAGGCGCGCAAAGCATGCCGGTGAAACGCCCTCCTTTGGCAAAGGCAATCAAGTAAAGACTGAGTAACTTGCCAATGCACTTGCACATGGTCAAATATGCTGATCGTGACAAATATTGTACTCAATCTCAATTTTTGATTTATCCTTTTGGAACAATATCACGTGTGGTTAGACTTAACATAGATTTAAATTATAGTGTTTTTGAATTTTATCATTTCCAATAAAATTTAAATAGACAATTAAGACACTATGTTTAAGAGTAAAAAGAAAAACAACAATAACAAATTTCAGTCCTTGTTTTCGGGTTTTAGGTTCTTAATTTTTGGGGGTCTTGCTACAAACCCGTCAAGTTTTCAAAAATGTAAATGTGGTCCTGGTTGGATCTCAGCAGCAGACAAGATAGAAGGGAAATGTCAGGCACTTTACGTTTCCAAATCTTAAATACCCAAAAGAGTTATAAACAATCTTTTATAGACAATTGATCTGTTACCCTTGTTCATGAGGGATACAATCTCGGGTGACAATTTGCAATTGGGATTTTTCTACCGCGATGTTGTTGTGTCTTGGTGGATTCTTTTCTATAGGTCGTCTAAGCCTGCATTGCTGCAGTCTGATTTTGAGAACCATATGGAAGGTGTTGTAATCTGGTCCACCTTCGAGTTTAGGTCCTCGACCATTTCCTATGTTTAAATGCAGAAGGCATTGTTTTGCTAAACTCTGACCCACTATAATAACTTAGACTATTTCCAGTGTTTTAGTCGTCACTATCCATGAAAATAAGGGATTCCCGGGCCACAAGTATTATGATCTACTTTGTTTGCCTGCCACTTGTCACAGGGTAGCAAAGTCGTAGACAAGGTCGCTAGGTAGCTAGGAGCGTTTTCCGAACGCACTAATGTACAAGCGTACAAAGTCAACAGCGAATTCAACCACACAAAGTTTATTCCTTAAGACTTGAACGTAGCGTAGTGTCGATAATCACTTAATACAACCAGTAGACCGTAATCGTTGTTGAGATAATGATAGCGATAAGTGATTGTGGTTCGAACTAAAAGAAAATAACAAAAGAAACCTATTGTACATTCCGATTTACAGCACTATGCACTAACAAAGCCTAGAGAAATCACTTAAATAGAATCGATTAAAAACACAATAAGAAAGGTTACAAATAAATCATGCGAGACAAAAACATAAAACAACGTACTTTGGTAAAGCTCCTATGATAGCTTTCGTAGCAACGTGATAATAGCAGTACCGTAGTAGAAATAGCGCTTTAGCTTGTGGCTTCTCTTGATAGCAAATAGCAACTAACTCAACTTGATTTGCGACGCCTATTTTAGCAAACATGAAACTCGTGAAATGTAAACTTTAAGTATCTTATGTAACATCGGTGATTATGTAATTATTACGGCTACTAAGAAACGTGATCAAAGATAAACATTAAGCAAAATGTAAACAATTAAGCGAATAAATAAACGAAAGAATATAGAATAAATGGAAAGGCGTTTCAAAACTAACACTTACCATATGTGTGAAATGGGGAGACTGTTTCAACTCCGAGGACTTCAACCCAAACGCTGTCAGGTAAACACCGTTTGCACTCACATTGGCACAAGCGTTTAACCAAGTTAAAAGTTGAGGTCTTGCTTTTTGTGAGTCTTGCTACAACCCCGTCAAGTTGTCATAAATGTAAATGTGGTCCTGGTTGGATCTCAGCAGCAGACAAGATAGAAGGGAAATGTCAGGCACTTTAAGGTTTCAAAGCTTGAGGCGTTCTTCGTATAGTTTCGACTTTGTTTTGTGACAAGCTGAGCTGCCGTTTTCATCTTCTCGTCCACTGTGAACTTTTCTACTTGCTGCCTTTTTATACCACCATGAATCAATGGAACTTTTTGGTGGCAAGTAATTCTCTGCACCCAGCTTTTCCCAAGAAGACACGTTGTACCGGTATGTGGCTCTGGGGATCCTTTAGAGCGCTTAACAGTACAGGAGAGAGGTGACTATTAAAAAGCTGGTTCTGGCAACCATGGTGCACCGTCTTTGGACGATCATCTGTTGAGTTTAGGACAATACCTAAAAGGTTTTGAATCAAGAAATCCAATTTTTTTTCCTTTCCAACCTTACTAAAAATGTTTGTCCACCCACTACCCGTTCTACCGCACTAAGGCTACAAACTATGTATACACTTTGCCATTAACTTAGGTTTTGTTTGTTGTTGCCATTCTTCCTTTTATTTTTTTCAGCGAGTGCACTCGCAAGTTAATTTGCTGGCCATCATCAATAGTGATGTGTTGCTGTAACAGGGCAAGGTGATAAGGGGATGGGTTTTGTTCTCATGCTCTCATCACTGGAACTTACGGTGGCTGATAAGAACAAAACCTAAAACACAAACACAA
Source organism: Oculina patagonica (assembly GCF_052425735.1). NCBI lineage: Eukaryota > Metazoa > Cnidaria > Anthozoa > Scleractinia > Oculinidae > Oculina > Oculina patagonica. Next base: position 41,166,975 of record NC_135761.1, read on the forward strand.
TTCCCACAACACAAACACAAAACCTACAACACAAACACTAAACTTGAAACACAATCACAAAACCACAAAACAGAAACAAAATGAAGTTACTGTATCAGATAAGAAGGCAATCACGTGCAAGCTGAAGATGATGGATAAACATGGCAACGTCTTTGGTGAAATATCAACTTTTAATAGCTTTTTACTTCGTTCACCACTGCATGGCATGTTGTGGTTCTGAACATGCTTTGAAATGTCATGAAATCAAAATTTACAAAAATATGAAAAATAGCTTCCTAAGGTTTAACAGAATATTCCTAGCGAAAATGGTGTGGAAAATGGGTGTGAGAATGACCAGGCCAGGCCCCTTCTTGTTTAAAGCTTGCCGAAGGCATGGGAGCCCTCATTTAAAGCCTGGGTAATCAGGCTCTCGAACTCCTCATAAGAGGGTATGCCTCTTGGCATCGTTAAGCGTAAACCACCTAATGCCAGGTTGGTAATTGAAGAAGTCGATATCGATGTTTTTGGGGACCCCCAGAATAGGAATGTTGTCTACAACTGTAATGAATATTAAAAGTTTGGGTAGAAGACCTTCTGGATCCGATCTGGTCAGTCTGTCGAGGAATTCCTCCCACCACAAAATGGTTGCTTCCTCTCCCTCCCTGGCATCGTTACTGGCATTGCTGCCGGGTACTGAGAAGGTAATGTTTAACAAATTTTTAAAGTCGGTGACACATAATGGAGTTGGTGCGTAACAAAACACCTCTCTCAAAACACCGTGATATTTCTTTATGTAAGACAAAAGGCCTACTTTTTGCAGCCCTTCGACGAACTGGTCTAAGGCTGCCTTCGCTCGATATATTTCGCTAGATTTACATAACATTGATTTCAAATTCTCCTTTTCACTAAATGGCCATGCCAATTTACTGATGCCACACTCGAACAGAAAATCAGCTTCTTCTCTGATACTTTTGGCTAGCTCACTTTCATCATTGGCCGACGATATCTGTATAAATGAAACAAACATAATAAAATAAATAAATAAATATTAGTGGATGAATTAACAAATGTTCTTCAATGGAGGGACGGACAAGGCGCGAGAGTCACTGATACTTGAGCAAAGTCGTCATCGATGAAATGCAATTGAATTTAATGTTAAAAGCGCAACGAAAAAGATCCTTGGTTTAAAGGCGTGAAATATAAACAGCAGCCGAGGATGTAACCAAGTACAGAGTTTAACGTGTCAGTTAAAATACCTTTTATATCTTTCATCCCTGGCCGACGATATCTGTATGAATGAAACAAACATAAAAAAATAAAAAAATAAAAATAAATATTACCGGTAGTGGATGAATTAATGAATGTTCTTCGATGCCTTATCTTGCTGGCGAGAAATTGCTGAATTTTACCTGGGTTTCAGCATTGCTTTAGGTTATTAATCTGCTGAGCAATGCTGCAACTCATTTCAATACAGGATCTTCGCAGATTGTTTATTTTCCCTGTAATTTCTTCATTTTGTTTTCTCAAAACTGTAGTTCAAAAAGTAAAAAAATCAAAGGAGTCTTTAACCAAGTTGCATTTGTAAATGAAATCCGTCTGTTCCCCATGGGAGTGACTTAACATTTAAATACAAAACTACACGGCAAACAAATTAACCCAGATGATGACTTTTTAGTCGAAAACGTTCGGTTTTTATTGGTATATACTGCAGCCTTTTAACTTCCAGAGTGCTCTGTTTAACAAAACTAAAACATTTTCAGCTGCTGGTAATCGGTGACCGGTAAGTTAGTGAACAAAACTATATACGGTAGTTCAATTGATACTCGAGAATGTACTTATCTTACAGCTTGATCTACCGTTCTTTTTTGCCAAAGTTTCTAGTGTACCGTAAAGTTCCGTGTATAGCGCGGTGGCCCTTTGGGGTTTTTTGGAAAAAAATTTTTTTTTTTTTTAAAAAAAAGGGAGTTTTTTTTTTTTTTTTTTTTGGGAAAGTATGTTGCCATTTCAAATAAATGCCGTCCCAATGGTGTTTTGCCTAGACCATTTTCTACTTACATCCGCTCTTATAAAAGTAAACTGTCTTTAATGAAAATGTTGCCTTTCCATGAACCTGATCACATTCTGTCATTTTCAAATACCTTTATGATGGGTTCTATTTGAGCGATTTTTTTATTACAGCCATTTGCTGGCTGGTGATCTCTCTTGTTTTTCGCCTATTTTTCTTCCTGTTCTTCTTGTTCTCCTCCTTTTTTCGTTGTTTTCTTCTTGTTCTCCTTTTTCTTTCTCATCTCCCTCTTCTTCGTCATCGGAGAAATCAGCATTAATCTCTCCATGAAGGCGCTGGCGCAACTTGCATCCTCCTCCGAAAAAGACGTCCCTTCATAGCTAAACTGTCTGATGTTGTAAATCAAGGACTTTTCCTTACAGATGATCTATTAAAGTAATCGTATCATATCTTTAATAGGTGTATTTTTGCTGTGCTTTAGAACTGGCTTAAAGTAGAAAAAGAAAAGGAATCTTGACAGAGTGTTTTAATTTCGCCGAAATTTGCCTGAGTCACCCTGTTCAATGAGAACAAAAAATAACATGTAAGAGAAATTGTGGATATGAGGGGGAGGAGTTTGCTTTTAGCAGCTCTGGTGACCTGTCAATCATACCACTGAATTCTCGCTCTCCGTTGGATAAGCACCCCTACGTCATCGCGAAAGCCAAAATTCAAGATGGTGGCGAGAAGTAAGAGAAGTGAGCATTCAGAAGGATTCTTTCGAGCGCTTGACAGCCTTTCCACCGCCGATTTCACCCAGGAAAGGAAGGGGAGGCGGACGGAAAACAATCGAGGGAGGATGGCTTATTACTGTTGACCGAATTATATCTTGCCGTGAAGGACGAGTTGTAAGTTTGAGTCATGAAGCTTAAGTTATAATTATTTGTTTTTGAATTGCTAAATTAGAGTTGTGCTATTTTTAGAATTTACAGCTCGGTGGCTTTTTTAACATTCCGAACTGAAATAAACTTGTGCTGTTTCGAATGGAATAGTGTAAATTAAACCAGTAAACGACTAACATGCAAGTATTGCTTCTATTAACTTCTTTATTTCAGATGCAGTGGAAGCTACAACACACACTCGCACATTGGCAATTCAAAGCAAATAATTATAAGAATAATTAGTTAAAATTACCTTTGGCAGACAGTGTGTCATCTGTCTCAGTCAGAATGCAGTAACTCAGAATGACATAATTTGTAAGTCTGGTCATACATTGCCCCATCCCCACTGATTTTAATCTTGACAGTCTTGCCACGCACTTTTCCATCCTGAACCTAAAAGATATGAAAAACTTATAGAAAATGTTCTCAGACTGGCAATAAGCTTAATTTGAAAGTTGGAAAAAATGAGGTACAGAAGATTTGGTAACCAGTTGTTTTAACTTGTTTATAAGAGATTCTTTGAAAGACACTTGGGCACCACACTGTCCTCCTGGAATGGGTTTTACTGAACAGGTGCTGTTAAGCTTATCTCTACATTGCTTAATGAGGTAGGACTTTGGCATTCCATCAAAAACCATGCTGAGCTCATGAATGAAAGCATCCCCAACTGCAAACTTATCCATTAAGAACAGTACAGTTTCAATTGTACTCTTATCAGCCTCAGTCACACTGTCAAATTGTTTTCCTCTGCTTCTCCCTTGCTTTGAAGATTCAGGAGTTGACATCAGTTGGTCCCTGATCATGGGAGAGGAGGGTGGTGTAAGCATCTGTGTTTCCATTTCAGGCAGGGAGGGGGCTGCAGGCATTGTGACAGGTTGTGTGGGGGGTGGTGTGACCGGCTGACTAGCAGTTGGTGATTTGTTTTGCCCTGGGGATCTTCCCACTAAAAATTTTGTTCCTTTCTGGTCACGTAATTGTTAGCTGTCAAACTCCAATCCAAATAAATTAATAAACCACAAAGCTTTTTGTGCTCTTCTACTTAAAGTCTCAAGTCTTCTTTTCTGTTGCTTTTTTGACAATTCAGATATATCTTTCATATGGACTGTGTGTGGCTGATGGTGTTCTTTTTCTACTTTTCTGATGTATTTCTTCATTTCTTCATTTTCAGCCTTGTGTATTTCTATTTCTTTTCCCAGAAATTCATCCTTAGAAGAAAGTTATTTCTGTAGCTCCAGTAGCTCTTGAAATAGCTTTTCCTTCTCCACCTCCAAGTCTTTGTTTTTTTACCTCCATTGTTCGACTTCAATATTTAAGTCATCTATATGTCTCTGCATGTCCAACAGCTTCTCTTCAAACTCTGAAATGGTATTCTCCATTTCTGCTGCGTGACAACATCACTTGCAAGGACAGAGATGCTCATCCACTTCTTGAGAAAATTGTCACGCGGTGACTTTGACCCTTTTTTGTTAAGCGCTTTCTGCTGTTGTTGGGCTCGCCAGCAATGCGATATCAATATATATCATTCATGTTCGCTGACCTTGGCGAGAATGCAATTTTTCCCGCCGAAATTTTGTATTTTTAATGTTATTGGTCCCAGATTTACACGGTTAAGAAAATCAAAAGCAACTTTGAAGCCTGGAAACCAACAGAAGCGGTTACAAAGTTTAAAAATGGCGGCCAAAAGCAACACAGAAAGCACTCGAGTGATGCCTTTCTTTGTAGAAAATCCTCTTCCTGTCACGCTTTTGAGGGAAGTTAGCGATGCAAATTTGAGCGAAATATGTCTCAAAACCGCAGCAGATATTTGCTTTGAAGTATTTCTGTTGATTATTACTCAAAGAACATCGTTTCGAAAGGGGGAAAGAGATGCAACATTTTGGATACCTCTTCTACCATAGCTGGGAACCGTATTTTAGTAAGCCTCCTCTGTGAGAAATTAGAGACAACATGTGGGCGATTCATGGACTTTTGGTGTTTTTCTTTCTGACGCAAAACCGTGGTCATTATACTTTACAGTGCCTTATTTTTTATGGCAATTTTGAGGTAGCTGAATAGCGGACGCAGAAGAGATGCAACATTTTGCAGTTATTGAAACGAAAACAGGTTAGAATTTTTTGTTTGTTTTTGGTCCATACAAGGTCTCTTCTTGAGACGGCCATGTTTGTTTAATTACGCAATCTTAATCCCCTATTTATTGCGCGTGCATGTCCATAATTTCTCTACATGATCACTGCAAAAAAATTTACATCACAAGAGCAAGGAAATTGATACATATCTTTTCACATTGCAAACAACGATAACATTAAAAGAAAAACTAATACATTTTCTCTGGTGGATCTACTTTCACTCAAAATCACCCTGGATAGAGTAAGCGATCGAGGGATATCAAATTGCCTATCTCAAAATTGAATGAAAACTTTATCTATGTTTCTATCATTTTCTGTAATGGGAACCTTATGAAGTTTGTTTTTTTTCCTTTCAACTATGAGACTGTTGGATGTCATTTTCTGTTGTTAAAACTTCCTTCAGGAAAGAAAGGCAGAAGTCTGCCTTCCTTGAACCGGGGCCCGGTTTTGTCTCCTTCTCCCTCTCAATTTTTTTTAAACCTTTCTGGCCACTCTACATTTCCCCATAGCCTTGGCAAGGGAACACTTTCTTTGATTCATTATCCTTAGGGCTTCATAACGGGCATGAATTCCTCCAAGATCTAGGCCTGTCACTATAAGAGGTAATGTGAAGTGTGAATGAAATCGTGTTTAGTACCTTTGGTTAATATGTCACATGCTTCAAATGTCTCAATTTGAGTGCAATACAGTGCAGCTTACTAATCATTGAACGTTGTCATTTGCACATTAAGATCTCAAAGATACATGTATGTGACATGACCTTACATTATATGATAATAATATACAGTATTACAAAATGCTGGGCACCCAGTAAATATTGGGCACCCCATATCATATGCCAAAGGTGTCATGGAGACATGCAACAGCAGTTAAACAAGTGACCAGTATTTTGGAGGAATTGCTCCATTCATAAAAGGCCAGCACGCGGAGCTGTTATCAAAACACAAGGCATTACCTTGAGACTTGTACAGGTGTTTTAGATACCATCTTCCATCCATATTAGGATTTGAATTTGACACCCAGACTTTAAGGTAAACAAGGTAACCACTTTGCATTTAAACATTTTGCATCCCATAAACAGCAAGAGGAAATGCGTCTTTAGCAAAATCCATTAATTTATCGTGACCATCTCCAGAAAAGGTGTGATTTGGTCTGTAATGGGTTGAAAAGACGGTAACGTAACTTAAAAGACTGTTGTAGAGTTTGTAATGCTAAAAGGACTGAGCCCGCTCTAGTCTGTGAAGTCAGCAATATTAACTGCTGGAGGTTTGTATCGATGTAAACAGTGTGGCCCATTGCTTGAAACAACATTATAATAACACCTACCAGTGAAGTGAACGTACCCATAGCTTTTTCTTTTACCTTGGCCACATTCTGCCGGCACTCCAGAAGAGCCCGCGAACGGCAAGTTGGTGTTGTTTTTGAATTTTTTTTGCAAGGCACGATATCCCAGTAGCTGCCCTGGGCCATCAGACGACAATGTCACGATCCCTACTTGGTCTTTTACATACAATTTTGAAGGGAATTTCATTAAATACAACTAAAATTGCCAGAGATGGAGCGATTCAAGCTGCACTTCAGAATACCTCCAGAAAAATAAAACTTTTACAATGGCAATCCGCTGTCTTTTTTCTACAATGCCATTTCTCTTCCCACTCTGACCTCAGCTTTTGTTCTTGCTGGGATGCTACTGTGTGCATGGCGTGGCTGCTAGGTGTGAGGGCTGGGCATATGATGTGGGCGTTTCCTGCGGCGGTGAACTCCATAGCAATTGGTGCAGACGGTATGAGGTTTGGTGTTCCAGCCTCCAGTCCCCTCCGTAGAAATCTTAAAGAGGCTCTTGCAGTCTGGCATATTGCTTGTTTGGCCTGATCCACCCAAGGTGGGGTAGCCAAAGGGGACTCTTATTTTCATGTCCCAATATATTCCCTCTAATGTGTTTTTCATGTCCCTATATTTTCCCTGTAATGTGATTTTCAGGTCCCTATATTTTCCCTGTAGTGGAATTTTCATGTCCCAGCTATTTCAATTTTAGTTATCTGGTTTAAGTCCCAATAATTTCCTTTCCATGGGCTTTTAATATGGTTCAATAACTTCCTCTTCATGGGATGTGCTGTGACAGTAATCTCCTCTTAATAGGGCTTTGATGTTGCAACTGCATGTGTCCCACTAAGAACTTAAGACTTAGTGTCCCCATCAACTTCAATATCCACCTACTATATAAAGAGAGAATTACATACACATAAATCTTAATAAACACTTTAATGAACAACCATTATTAACCACTTATATCAGATTGGAAGTATCCCATTACATTGGATAATGTAAGCATTCTGATTATAAAAAATAATGTCAAAAATCCAACAGTGTTATGATATATTCAATATTCAACTAAAAATCAAATGTACTTTAACTATATCAAAATATTCAAAACAAAGGCTCTACGAGAGCTCACAAATATATAAGCACACAGACTTAAATTTTGGTAATGGAGCACTTATTTTTAAAGGTAACAGTACAGTATAATATGAATTAAACAAGTTGATCTGAACTGAAGGCACTTATTTCTAGTAATGTAATAGTTAGCCCCCAAGCACCTTTCACTTTAGCTAGCGCCATGGATTAGAGTTTGATTTCCTTAACAAAAGTTTTTTTGCCCTCAAAGCCCAGCTCAAAATCGCGGGAGAGGGGGTAAGAGTTTCGGCCAGCAAGAAATGCGAGGAATGGTCGCAACAAGCAAGGCGTAGAAGACAAAACGAAAAAGAATAGATATAGCGGAGAGAGTGTTAAGAGGGTTGAGGAATGTAAGAAATGAAAAAGAAACGAAGAATTTTGGCTCGGGTATGAAATGGGGGACCACGAGGGAGAGAGAGAAGGAGAAGGGAAGGGAAAAGGCCGAGGAAGCCGGGAAAAGAAAACAGATAAAAGGAAAGAAAAGGGGAGAGAAAAGAAACCAGAAAAGGAAGAAATACCAAAAGAAGAAAGACAAAATAAGCCAACACAAGGGAAAAAGCACCAGAAAAAAAGAAAAAAGTGCAGAGAGGCGGAAAAAAAAAACCAGAAGAGAAAAAAGAAGGAAGTGGACCGCCTCCAAGTCCGCAAGAAAAAGAAGGAAGTTAACTAGGAAAGTGCTTCTAAAATTCAGAAATCATGCTTGTCAGTACAAAAAAAAGACAAGTATCTTTGCAGCTACTTTCTAAAATAAGAAATGTAAAGAAAATAGAAAAAGTATTCATCTGCATATACAAATGTAACGCTCTTAATATATGTACAGAGTATGAGTAAAGAATAAATAGTACCAAATGGTAAAGTAAAAGAAAAAAAATAGTCCCCCCTACTTCTACTAGACAAAAAAGGAGAAAATTAAAAAAGAAATTTTTACGTCTGGAGAGACAGGGCGGAAGAAAGAGGATGGAAGGAGGATAAAATCACTGGACCCAATTTTTACAAATAAATTCCCAAATTTTTCAAAAAAAGGTGATTATAGACATAATGTATTTAATTTTTTTTGATGCGTATTAATAATATATTATTTTGATGTATTTTTTAAAATTAAAAAAAAATATATTAAATAAACTCATCCAAAAAAATAATGCAATTGAATCCTTTTCAAAGAGTTTACACTTCAGTACCGTATAAGTCGCGAAATAATTTAGTAAAGTCGTCCTAAATTTTATTTATTTATAAAACACATCTTGCTATTGACTAACAAGTTTAAGTGCTTGTACATGTCTCATCCATACAATAAAAGCAGTTTTCCATTCTCTCTGTGCCTTTTATCTGAGAGTAAATTAGAGATCAAAATTTTCACAGTGCATTTTTAATACTTTTGTTGGGAGCCCACCATTAGCTGCACCAAAAACATCGTTAAAAAAATTTTTTCTGCTCTTGATTTATTTTTGTGCCTAATGTACCAACCAACGAATACAATTAAAATTTAAGCAATTCACTCAGCCTTAGGAAAGATCGATCTGTAAGGGCATGATTGCCTCGGCGTCTTACACCTCTTAATAACTTTCTCCAGTAAAGTACTTAGTGAAAGAGTTTCCCAACTCCATTGAATTCTTCTTTCACAGTGGCTCATACTCTACATTACCACGGATCCAGTTCCTTAAAAAGTCTACCAAAGCAAGTTTGATCAACATCAGCCGAGTTTTCTATACAGTTCAGATTCTTTCTTTTCAAACATGTCATCCAAAACTGACTCATATTTTCGAACACATCATGAGTGGCCGCCATGTTTTTTGCAAGGCCGGCCTCGATGTGGTGCTTAGCGTTTAGAGCGCCTTAAATCCCCAATGTGTACGTTAACAAAAGTTAAAGCAACTTAAATTAACGCAATTTTTTTTAATTGGCATTAATTTCCTATAATAAGGTTAAGGCTAATCAGGCTAATCAATTATATTAAATAAGGTATTTCTTCTTGTAGTATTCAAATTGTGTTGTTACACTTTCTTCATTAATGACAACAAAAACACTTCCGACCTTTTGTATTCTAGGCCCAGAACAGAAGACAAAAAGGGCATTAAAAATCCCCTTGTCTTCTTGTCGTGGCCAAATATATTCTCCTGCTCTTTTTTTTAAAAAGTTAACCATCACTTCCCCGTCTTCAAGACCAATACCTATAATGTTTGTAGGCGCCCCATGCCACTGTAGGCGTCCACAGTGCCGAAAAGCCAAAATTTGGTGAGAAAGTTGTTTTGATTTCCACTAAATCGTAAGGTTCTTACGATTCCAACTCTGCCTCTGTTTCTGCTGTTTCGCTAGTAGGGACCAGCCCTTAAAAATCATGCAGTGCTTGGAATTCACTTGGAAAATGTTTTCCATGTAGTTCACAATCAAGGATTTCTGCTAAAAATGATTGGATGTTATGAACTAATGAAAATCTCTTGCTGTTGTAGTTTGGCGCAACACAAAAATTATAATATTGATGTTGCCATGGCAAAGCCATAATTTCAAGGAGGTCTGGCGCAAACTTGTTATTTTTTCCATTTAATTTTTTTCCTCGCTCGTCCTGCCTTGCGGCGTTGCTCGCTAAAATTTCATTTTGTGTGGAAATCATGAAAAAGCAAGAAATATTTCTTAATCTGAAGCTTTTTTCTGTGCTTAAACTTCACAGTATGTTGGCCATAAATATCCTGTGAATGTTTAAGAACATCTATTGCAGTTTAATAAGCTCTGAGTATCAAAATCCATGAGAACCTTTGATGGCTCCATCTCCACCCTTTCATGAATTGCTTGTTCAAGCTTGAAGATGTAACCTGGCTCACTTGGTTCTTTGTCAACTGCGTCGGCAAACTCCAGGATTGCATCTTCGGTTATACCTTGTTCACCGATGGACATTCGCAAGTACTAGTGAAATAAAAAACAGGCCACATTTACTACATTTTTTAAACTTGCTGGTATTTTCTAGTTTATGTCATGATGGTTGTTATGGAAAAAGGAAACCTTAAACCGCGACAGTCGCCTCCAAACCAAGCTTATCTGCTTCTTTTTTTTTTTTGATTTTGCAAAGCACTGCACAACCTTTGTTATAATTAGTTTTTGGTCAATCCCCCGGTTTTCAGTACATAAAATTAACCACACCCAGTATATTTCAGCCCCTTCCGGATTCATTTTTATTTTACTCACCAGTGTGAAAGCAAAGATCACACAGGATACACCTTTCGTCCACCTGTTCTATTGCTGTGGTAAAAGCCTGCCCAGGATTGCTGTAGTATTTTTTACAAACGTTTTGAACAATGCATCCCATAATGATTAATGAACTTATAATTAATGAACTTATATTGTACAAGTATCAATCAAGGAGTTTCACTTGCGTATTACAATATTTATAAAAATTTAAATTACTAAATGGCCCTAAAATTAATAAAAATATTAAAATACTTGATAAGTGTAAAATTAAAATTACTGATAAATAAAAATTAGCTTAAAAACGCCTTCTGAAACAAATGAGTCTTAAGATACTTTTTTAAAACTATTACAGGTAAAATATTTCTAATAAAAATGGGAAGATCATTCCATAATTTTGTAGCAGCCATATAAAAAGATCTGTCACCCAGGGTAATAAAAGACTTGCATGTAGGAAAGTTTAAAATTATTCGATCATTTGACCTTAAGTTATATCTACCACCAGTATCCCTAACAGATATACATGTAAGTTCGGAAATGTAAGGCGGAGCGAGACCATGGATAGCCTTAAACGTTAAGGCGTGAACTGCATTGACCAAGCTAGCAGCAAACCCTATGAAAGACAGCTATCGATAATGGCATCATCATAGCATCAGCAGAGTAGATTCAAAACTTACATCTTCTGACAATATCCAGTAGCCGTCTGCCTGGTGCCCCATGTGGGTGGCTACAAAGAAATCGTTATTTTTTGTGGCTGTGGTCGCGGGAAAGATTTCAATCCGTTGGTCAGTAATTTAATTTGGGAGTCAGTCAAATTCGTTTTTGCTAGTTTTTTATAAACCTCTATTTTTTGTAAGAGAAGACGTGGGCAGTTTTCTGCGCTCGTGGCGCTTGTTGGCTTTTATTTGTTTTTTGTAACAGTTGTTTTACCCTTCCTTTTGTTTTTGTTGTCTGTAAGTGTGTTTGCAGTGTTAGAACACTCAGTGAGCAGACATGTATACTTTTTAACATCTTTATTGTTTACTTCTTCTTTCAATGTCAACAGCAGTGTCACATTTTTTAGATCAATTCCTAGTAAGGATGCTACGTTCTTTACACTGATATCCGCTGACAGCGGTTTTGTTTGGATTTGCTATTGCCTCTCTCAGGAATGCCTTTACGAGTTTTTCTTTTACCTTTACGGAGCCTAGTTTTTTGTTTTTCAAGGGGGCAGTAGTTAAATCTGGTCGAGGCTGAAATGAAACCTGCTTCCGGTTTAACTGCCAGAATGTCTTTCTTGAACTGTTGTCTGGCGGGATGTTAGCCCGCACACTATATCTTTGGACTTTGAATAAGTCTTGTTCTCCAAATGTACTTTAAGCTGTTTAATGGACTCTTCAGTTCTCTGAATTTTGGCTTCCAGTGAGTAAAGGTTCTCGTCAGCTTGTCTTTTCTTTTTCTTTTTTTTTGGTCCTTGTAAACCAGTATGGGTAAAAGTCAAAGTTTTAGAAAAGCGTAGTCCCTGATATCATGATGGATTGTTAAAGGGTAAGTGCCAAGTGTACCAGCAGGCGTGGAACAGTAGCATACATATTTTTTGGGGACCAGACCCTAAACCTACTTTACGAGGACCAAAAAATCTAACGTCTATGGTTGGTTTCACACAGATATTGTAAGGACCAATTCTTCCGAGTTGGAATCTATGAAAGAAGAAATATTAAGGAATTAAAGCTCTCTTTTGCCTTGCCTTTCATTTTGATGAATGAGGAATAGTTGTTGTTTATTATGTCATAGTCATGCAAGTAGCTTTCAGTAATAGTTGGTGTCCATATTCCAAACTTCAGCCAGGTCCTTTAAGAGGTTGGAGTCCTTGTTTAATTGATACTGCACGTCACATTTAGCCTTACAATCTTTGGTCATAGACAGAAAAGCATGAAGGTTGGAAATATCTGAATCTTAACGGTAGGCCAACCAACGACAACACAGTCCTGTTTGTGAGTGCTGCATAATCTTCATGCTCTGTTATGCAATTGATACGTTCAATGCTGCCATCAAACACCATCGAGCGGGTGTTTCTTTAGAGCAACGATACTCATGAGCACCGACCAAGGTTTCAGTTTTGCATGAACCTAACATGTACGAAACTGAATTTATTATATGTGAAGAATGGATAAATACATACTACTAGGATACGTGCGTGACAGTGCAATAAAGGTGCTATTGCATATAATTATTAATACATTCTTAGGTGCAAATGAATGTGCAAGTGATAATTACATAGTGCAACAAACCACCACAACACATGGAACTAACAAGTTCGCCAGCTTATAGTTGATATTTCACAATGATCGATAGTGTAACACAATGCCGCTTTGTAAATAACGTTGGTCCAATATGAAGATCAACATTTAGCTTTTGTGGAATATATCGCAGACACTTTCACAGGAAAGGTACATCGGACCTGAACTTGTATCTCTTGTAGCAAAGTTTTTCCAGGGCAAAAGCAGACTCAAATCAACCTTTGGTGCGCTACTAATGACACTACTAATGTGCCAAAAAAATGCAATCAATACCATAACAGGCACCTTTTGCGTTTACAGTGAACCAAATAAAAAAACACAAGGTTATGCAAGGCAGCAGTGACAGTACTAGTGTGACAAACGTGCAGACAAAACAATTAATCGTCTTTGCCTTTGGCGCCAAATTCTCCATAAGTGCAACACAGTTTTGAAGACTTTTTCTGAGCTGCTCAAGTACATCATGGTCATCAACTATGAATGTAAGAAACTTGGCTTGGATCATGAGATCTTTGCACTGAGCTGGCACTGTCTTGTTAAATCACTTGGGTAAGGAAAGATTTTCTTTGTTGGTTTCTCTCTCTCTCGGGAATGACTTTCTTTAAGACCAACTATCACTGGTTCCTCTTTGGAAAACTCTGCTGGCTCTACATGTAAGTTACTGATTGGAAAAATGAGATCTTCATCAAGTGTGAAAAATGGAGAATTCCTGTACTTCTCACTCAGTGACTCACACCCCCAGTCAGGCTTATGTTTGAATATAGCAAACATGTTTGCATGGAAGGTGGGTGCGTTGCCAGTCATCACACACACATGATGGTGTTGCATCTTGTCCACCAAAGGACACCTTATGCCATACATTCAGCATGGGTGTTTCGCTGTGCACTTCAAATTTTCCATCACCTTCAGAGATTACGTGGTGAGCAGAGATTGCATTGGCTAATTCTCTCTTGTCCAAACAGTGCTGTATTATGTGGCGCAGTCTGTTGTAGAGGTAGAAGGTGGCATCTTTGGTTCATACCTTTTGTAGTTTTTGGACCGCCTTGTGTTCTCCTCAACATACTTACAAAAATTTAATGAAACCGGAATTGTACTTGTAATTGTCAATCCATTAATTCTCTGCTTGTCTTGATAGTAGTGAGCAGAGAAAAACTCCTTTATAAGGTGACAACAGAGGAAATTCTTGCTCTGGTTTGGAAAGGGCAGGGTTGGAAATAAGGAAAAAGAAGTTGGTAGGTGATTTTTTTGTCAAGGTGCAAATGATAAAGATTTGACCACTTATTAATATATATTTGATAATTACCCATACCTTGCATTTTGACTTTTAGATGTTTGGCAATGCACCAATGGTTTTTTTGGAGGCGTTGTTAGAAATAGATGCCCAAACCAGCAACAATTGAGGTTAGAATTCTGAACTAACCAAGTTAAATGCCAATAGACCCACCAACTTGACAAAATTTCTTCTAATAATTTTCTTAACGGGTTTGGCCAAGTCTAGAGCAAGTCTTGGGCCACCACCAACAGCTGCTCTCCTGACCTCATCCTCTGTAAAAAAACGTGAACAGGAGTAGCGATGGGCTTTTGGCATGCATTGTATCTCTTTATTCCTCCTGCTACCCTCTTTATCAATAGTGGTGGACTTGGCACTGGGTTGTCAGGCATTCTATTTGTTCTTCACAATCATTTGTCATTTGGGTAGTCCATCGGGGTAGTCCATAGACTGGGGGATCAGTGTTTTGTCCACAACCCTGCTATATAAGAAAGCCTGATTACAAAGTAAACTCGACAATGTGGTCTTTTTGGTCGTTATTCCTATCAAATGTCTAAATAGTCTTAAATAACGTAGTAACGATGTTTATTATACTGACTGCTCTTAATAAAACAAGATCGTGTGCATGTAAATTAAAGTACTTGCTTTTTGGACTAGTGAATCTGGAATTTTTTTTACTTTTTGAAAAAATGGATTGGTCGGGCGATAGAAAAACGAAACATTTTATTGGGATGGCCTTAACAAATAGAAAACTGATGTCTTTCTCACTTCTGATCTCATCTCTCCATATATGATTGTAGTTCAATTTTTGCATAGTGTCTTAAGACACAACTTAACCTTTCCTTAGCAATTCCTTGGCAATGGGGACAGCCATTTCCTCCTTTCCATGCCCCTTGTTTTAACCTCGAGATACTAAGCAACAGGGTTAAGATTTCCTTTCACGTAAAGGTAATTAAAAGAATAAACATTTAACTGGTACCATGTTAGATTTGTAAGTAACTTCACTATGAAATACATGTACCTAATTGTTTGATCGCTAGCATCATATTCACCGCATTACTCCGGTTGCCAAATTTAAAACTCTTATCAAAATAATATGTTATTTTTAAATTTTTCGATTTTATACAAATGTAACATAATTTTAGCTTATATTTTAGTATCTCATATATTTTAATCTTTTTAACTTCCATTTTAGGTATATTGTAAGACCTTTAGCGACTTTTTAATTTTTATTTTTTACTAGGGCCTCTAAGGATAACAGTTTTTATTGTAAAGCTGAAGTCGTAACCCTATTTAAATAAAGGCTTCTCTCATTCTACTAATGATTTGAGCTGATCTTTAAAATATCTCTCCACCACCTTTCAATTTTATTTTGGTTGAAAGGTCCATATAGTACTACATCTCTAGATTTCTCAAAATCTCCTTGTTTCTCTCTAGAAAGCTATGTACTTATTGATTGAGTGAGGGACAGATAGTAAAATATTTGGCTAGAGGTAAGGAACTACCAAGTATAGCAAGGTCTGTGCATTCTTACAGAGCCAAATATTTTCCTGTGTGGCCCTACCTTAGTCAATAAGCATTTTATCATATCACCACTGTGTTATATTAATTTTTTGATGAAGCGAAAACATGTTCATGGCAGCAATTGCCTCATTTTGCGCGCTTTTTCAAAGAGCCAATGATTTCACGCCATTTATTTGGAAAGCCATTGAAGTTTATTTGAACGAGTTCACAACTGCAAAGTACAAACTCACACAAAATTTACAATCAAAAGTTCTTTTTTTCGCTAAATACAAAAGAAATGTAAATCGAAATTCTTAACTGTACATTGAAGAAAATGTTTGCAATGTACAAAGAGCAATTGTAAAGAAATTTTTATGCAAGACTTTTGCTATTGCTCCTCATCTGACGACCAGATAACGTGGCGGTGACGTTTCTTCAAAGGTGACATGCTAAGACCTTGATGGCTGGAGGCTTTGGGAAGTACAAGATTCTGTATGTTTAGGACACCAATGCTTGCTCCTGAAAGCTGCTTGATCAATAGCAGAAGGATCCACAGGCTGAGCGGATACCATTTCTTTCCTGAAGCCGCATCTTTGACAAAAGTTTTAGGTCTCATCATTCAAATATGCACAGTCCGGACGAGGCATTGCAGGCCTCCAAATACAATGGCGTTGGATCTATGAAAAGGAAAGAACACACTTTCAGTGAACATAGAGCGGGAAGATCACAAAATTGACTCCGAATGCAAACAAATCCCACTGTAGGGGGCGCGGAACGAACATGTCTGGAGAAAAAAAGAACCATGTCAAAATCGACTTTGCTTCTCACTAGAATGCAGGAACTAGCATGGGAGCAGAGAACTGGCCACTAAAAAGGAAATGGATAGAGTTCTGGGACTATGATGGTGAAGTTGACAATGGATCAGGTTTCCAAGAACTTGAGCAGGGGGACACCAAAACACTTTTCGCCTCAAAAAAGCTGAGATGCATAAAAACGCGAGAACATAAAACAAATTAAGTATAGCAAAACGTATATAAAATACGGGATTGAGCATGCCAAAAAGGTAATCGTAAAGGGGGTAAACAAACTCTTTTCACTGAAAGATGTTGGATATTCTTACATTCAAAGCTTGATTCTTTCTTTATACAATTTCGCCTTCGTCTTGTGGCTGCAGAATTCTCAATGATTGGCCTGCATCCTTTCATGGCTCGATGTAATTTGTGTGAAATCTCTCTGTCTTCTGGTTTTATGACGACGTTGATTGCGCGGTGTAAAGGATTTCTGGAATTCTGTGGATCCCAGAGAGTTTTTGCGTGTGTATTGTTCAAGGGCATGAAGTATCCTACGGCAGGGTGTACTTCCTTGATGGACTAGCATGTATAAATATTTTTCTGCGAAATCCATTTGCACAATTGCTTAATTCACTGCCAGTTTTTCTTTAAGTGAATTCATCTGCTCATACTGCACTCTTAATCTTCTTCCATGGCCTTGGAATTTCCCCACCTCCTTTTTGAACATTTTTTTTAAAATAAATGAATAATAAAACTGTATAGTGGTACAAATGGACAGATGTTTTTTCTTCACCCAAATGTAGATCAACACGAGTGAAAACACTTCAGGTAAGAACATCAACAGCAAATCGTTTCTTACCGTTGTAATATACAGTGGGCTTCATCAACCACTATTGCTTTAACAGCTTGTTGGTATGTTTCGCTTTGGATAAGTTTGTTCCTTCTTTGCATAAAAGGAGAGCTTCAGGATGCGCCCTTTGAAGGCGAATATTTCCATGCGTTCTATAATTCCCTTATTTAGTTTTTTACAAATTGCTAAGTATTCTGCCATCCTTTCCCTTGTGCTTGTTAACTGCGCAAACAACTTAAAACACCTCACATGAGCGACACAATTTGTTAGTTGATAGAAATTTGTTTAAATGTTTGTTTAAGCATTGGTTTGTTTGTTCATGTTTGTTCCACACAGGACTTTCCTGGCTGCAGGTGTTTTGAGGAAAAGTACTTGGTGACGATTTTTGGCATTTTGAAGGAATCATGCTATTTTAGTTCAGTCAACATTTCAGCTCAGCACTGTGCGATGTAACAAGTGCACTGCATGATTTCCTGGTGTGCCAATTTCTTTGTTAGACTTCTTGTATCTTCACTGTACTTTCGTTCCAGTACCTCAATTTCATCGTCCATTATAGCGGACGTTTTTAGCAATTCATCTACATGTACACTTTACACAAAGAAGCGTCAACTTTTGGACTGAACGCCAGTTTTTGTCTATCCCTACAATTCACATCATTCAGCTCCAGTCCGTGTTCATGGTGTGAAAAGGTGTCATATACAAGCTGCAGGTGATTCATATGCACTGTGTTGCTTTCCATCATTAAAACCCTTGAACTGTGAACTAAGGGATTTAACAGTTTTTTTTGTGGTTGTGGATATAGTCCTGGTCACCTAAATCTCTAAGAACGTAAGTGCGACCCTTAAGCTCCTTGCGGCAACTTAGAACAAAACCTAAATCTTGTGGAATTGGCTGAAAATGGAGTCCTTCTTTTGATCCTATTAGCTGAAGAATAAGTTTTCGATGACGTGAATTACCATACGAGCAGTGACCAATCAGTGTGGTAGAGACAAGTGGCTGCACACTGAGTCAGTCATGTATACATATTTCTACATCTCAGTGAACTTTTCATAACAGCTGCAAGTACATTAAAGGCAGCAATAAGCATTTGATATAACAACTCATCATTAATGAAATTTGATGTTTCCATGGGTAAATCGAAATCTTTGTCTTCACTGCATTTTAACAGTCCAAAAACGTAAAAAATCACTTCTGGTTAGATAAAAACCGCGCAAGGAAGGACCTGGGACTAGATGAGCTGTGATGCCAAAGCCATAGATACCGAACAAGGAATTACTTATCCTCATCAGGCCCATGAGGACTCTTGAGGCCGGGAACAAGGAATTAACTAAGGAATACTGCTGCTCTTTTTCTGGTTTTCTGGCAACAAACCTCAGTAAATTCTCTGTTCAGTTTTTTTTTTGTGAACATATTTTGACTTTGTGGCTAATGTGTATGTCCCTGGGCCTTTCATCGCACAGTTTTTGACCCAACTGGAAGTGAGATTTCACGTTTACGGATGGCTCAAACATTGTGAAAAATGATTTTGATTCGTTTTGACCATAAAATCGGCATCCCCTTTAGATTTGATCAAGCAAATAAAAAAGTCTGTTATATGCACTTCATTCAATATCATTTGCAGCTGATCCCTCTGAAAAATCAATAGAATCTGGAGAATGAGATCTGGAAACTGCTCACTTCTTTTGAGCTTTCAGAAATTGACGGGGTCAGCTTCTGATTCCAAGTACTCTTGTGAGAAGAGTTGTGTTGGGAATTATTATTTCCTGCTTTCCCTTCGACCGATGCTTCACTCTCAACTGTTTTGCAATAGGGATGAAACGAGCTTTGACACAAAGGTCCTGTAAGGAGTTACTTTGAAATGCTGTTTAGCACCTTTTGTTACTCAACTAAAGAAGGGTAATCTTCAGTCAAATCAGAATCTGTAAATGACAGAATTTACTTGCATTAAGTTTAAACATAATATGGAAAGGTTAGCTAAAATAAATTAATCCATTAATCTGCCTCTTGCTTGTATAACCCTAAATACCTGGAACACAGTTAATCCCATTACACATTTTAAGATGGTCACTGTTTTTTTTTTATAAAAATCAATCATGTACTTGAACATCATGTAAAGAATTTTTTTTGGTTTGTATTTTTTCTTTTTTTACATCTTAATTTATTTTCCACTTGTCTTATTGTAACACTGTGCTGGATGGGCCTTCCTACTTCTGCACGCTATGCAGGCTTGTGCTCAATCGTCAATCATCAAACAAAAAGATTATCAAAGTTAATGAGGGAGAAAATTTCTAAGACAGAAATATTTTTCTTGGGAACTGAAGTTTACATCAACCCCACCCCCCCCCTCCCCTCGCACACACACATGGTAGGGTAAGGGATCAATAACCCAGGGTATTGCTCAATACAAACAAACTGTCAATGAAAAGTAATCACCTGGTGAATGTTTGTACAAGTGAGGGACTCAATAGAGTACTCTAAGAGACCAAATGGCATCCTTTCCAAGGGCATCAGAGACACCTCTTTCCCAACACAAGCACAGAACTTGTAGACAAGGTTGTTTTCCCCTTTTTCCTGTAACCGTTTCATTGCCATTAGCAAAAGTTCAACAAAGTGTTCTGTACTGCTGTCCATCCCTATATCTGTTGCTAATTTCATAAAAATCACATTTCCAGATTCCAGAAGTGTTTCTCTGTCTGCAAGTAACAGGCAGTTTTTTTACAATTTTAAATAACTGCCGTCTGTTGAGGAAATTTTTAGACAGGTTTTCCAAAATTGCGTGCTCTGGACTGCTCTTCAGTGCATTCCATGATTTGGTGTACAACATTGATCGCCTGTTGTTGGGTTATATGTCTGATAATATCCAACAAGTCAGGAGAATTTAAGGTTTTACTGCAATCCTGCAATTGTGCTCTTCACCCGTATATGTGTCTACAGTACCTCTGAGTCCCATTTTCTGCATCTTCAGCTGTTTTATATCTTTTTGCTGATAACTCCGGCCCTTTCGCTTTTTTCATCACAATAAAAGCAATACCAATGGTGCATTTTTCATGACCCCAACCTGGCAAAAGTCATGCCATAACTACATGTGGCATTGACAGGAAAAGAATCAACTAAAAATGAATGTAATGTAGTCAGTTAATTTGTCAGTTCTGACACACCGTGCACTAAAATTCAGAACATGACTGTTCTCATGCACATTATACCCCATTACAGATGGCTGTTCAAAGCAATACTTTCTTCTTGATTATAAGCGCAGTACTTCTTCTTACTGTCCAAGTAACATTTTCTCGTGTGCATTCCAGTTACTTTTGCATAACAACCTCCCCTTTCCCCTCAGAGGAACTTAAACATAATAAGCCTCCAAGAGACATAAAAGGGCTTTCACAGTACTTGCAGTTTCCTATTTAGTTGTAGAATAATCTGGCTTTTCTGGTTTCTAATTTTCCTGCAGTGTTGTTGTTTGTGACTAAACTAATCGACTCTGTAACTTAAACCACATTCACAACAGGCCTATGGATCAGTACTAGAAATTTTTTCTTGCAACTGCAATTTGCTCTTTCTTCCATTTCAATATTAAATGACTGTGATTCCTCATTCAAGGACTGATTCCCCATTGTTTTCCACCATACTTGCCACACTTGCTTCTGCTCCTGTGTTGCTTTTTTTAGGAACAGGGCTTTCTGTAAGAGAATCATCTTGTGTTTCATCATCTGACCCAACTGTGGAGGTTTTTTTACTTTCAGTCACCACCTTAAGAGATTCCCTGTGTTCTCTGCCAGGATCATACCTTAGTCTCTTATTGGAATGATGTGTCTGCTGAGGTTTCGGGCAATGCCCTCCCCTGGGTTCAGAATAGAAGTGTGGAAATCTATTTCTAACAGATGATAAATTCCGAGATCTGTAATTCACATTTCCAGTAGAGGAGTGCCAAAATGGGCTTTGTGGACCTGGGCTTAACGTTGTGTGCCCCATGTATGGTAACCGAGTTCGGTGGTACATGTGAGTTCCATAGTAAGGTGCTGAATGAGACATGTTAAATGGAGCTCACTGATTATGGATTGTTATTGGTGACTTATGGTTCACACTCTGCATTTGGAACATACTAAGGGGATCACTGTAAGTATGATGTGCATTATCATTTTGCACACTCTTCGTGCTCTTTGCCTTAAAGTCTTCAATTATTTTCTCTAAAACGTCCCCTGCTGATGGAACCCTGTGATTCATTGCTGCTGCTACAATTCTAAGGTCGTTGTCGAGTGCTGTTCTGTTTGAATACTTGATGGGATTACAGCATTGCAGCTTTTGCCAAGTGACAGCAAAAAAGTTGGTTCTTGTTCTTTCCCTGCAAAAAGGACAAGAATCCAAATTTTATGAAAAACAATATGTAAAAATACCAAATACATCAATTTTCAAAATTCCCTGACTTTTCCCCTATAAAATAATGATACATTAAGAGGTGCTTCCATGAATTTTTTTTTTAACTTTTTAAATAAAAGAACACTCCATTATGTACAGACAGGTCCATAGCCAGCATCAGGCAAGACGAGACACTTACCTCGTCTTAATTTTGGCCTTTTTTTAAAAAAAACTTTTAATAATTTGAGAAAATAACCCCCAGAAAAAAATGAGAAAATGCTTAAAAAAGCATTTCTGAGTTTCTAGATTTCAAAATTTAATGGGCGGGCGTGTCTCCAGATTCTCATAGTAGCTCGCACCTTCATTGCTCGAAGCTTCTCTTGTCTTGTTCTGAAGTCTGGCTACGGCCCTATTGTGTTGTTTAAAACTATATAAGACTCTGTGGTGCTCAAAATGCATGTTTACATTTTTGTCCAGTTTCCAAATTCCATTGTTGACCTTTCACTATCCAGATACTCATGGCATGATTTTCACTGGGAGACAGTAAGGTTTCTGATTTCTTTTCTCCTCTGAGACCAGATGAGCCATCACATGAGTTGTGCCACGCTGCCTTTTTTTACAAAGCCATTTTTCAAATACTTGATAAAATCAGGTTTCTTTGACATCAACTGTTTCCCACATAAAAGTTTAAATAGTTCAAAAAATGACAGTAAATAAAAGTCGAGAAGATATGGGTTAAAAATTTCTCAAATTCAGAGAAATTACAACAAATCTTAGCCCACAGGAGCATCGAGGTTCCTGGTCTGGTTCTCAGTTTCTTACACTTGGTACGGCAGGTCGATTGTGTTGGCCATGGCCACCATGACAGTTATTATAAATAAAGGCATTTGATTTGATACCTGCAAGAAATAATAATAATTTGCTTATCACTAGCAGTTTACAGGAACAACAATTCAAATATAATGCAAAAGTTTAACTATGTATGTATAAAATTTACGCTTACAATATTTGTTATTGTTTAAAGCCTTTTTTTCACTAGCGATGCAATCAGAAGTGCAAGTATCATTAGACTGAGTGGGGGTGGGGGGGGGGGGGGGGGGTTACTGAGTGATTTTTCAAGAACCTGGCACCCATCACCCAAAGCATTTGCGGTGGCTACAATTCACCTTCTGTCTCTTTCTGTGTGTCTCGTTTGAATTCTGTATTTGTAAATAAATATTGCAAGTTATACTTTTTTCCAAAACCAAATCTCATCAAAAATTAATGGCAAATATGTAATTTATTACAAATATACTAAATAAAGAGAACAAACATTTTGAAGGTGAAAAAATTTGCCTAACTGAATAATGGGATCAGTGCTGAATTTATCTAAATCCTGGATGAACCAATGATAAAGAAACTGTGCATAGAAAGTCTCAGATGGGGCAATTTCCCTTCAACTACTCGTCCCCAGACACTCCTACCAGGAACTTTGTTTGTTATTTCTATGTCATCTCTGGTGGTGGTCCATGGGATGTTTTCTGTATCTTTTTCTCTCAGTTGTTCCTTCAGCAAGGCGCGCTCATCACTTATCTTTTTTAATGCATTGTCTTTTTCTTGGAGTTTTGTTTGCAGTTTTTTAACATACGCCATGCTTCTCCTTTTCTGATTATTTAACCTTTAAAATACAACAATTTCATGATTCCAAAGTGGCGGTCAAAGAATTGCATGCCATATTTCAGTCGTCACACAACAGACTGTTGTTTGACCATAAAACTCGAGTGATTTCCTTATTGAGACATCCCTGTTAACGTATCATACACTTGTAAGCAGATGAAGTAGAATGTTTCACTATCTGCAGAGTTCCCCACACGATTCAATCGCTTGTTTAGGGGACTAAAGTGGAGTGGACTACCCCAACAACAGCAGAGAGACCCCTTATATGTAATTTTGTTTCTCTTTTTCGAATTATCATGTGAATGAAGAGATAATGGGAAACTATACAGTCATGAGGATGATTTTTTTTTTGGAAAAAGTCAAACTAATGACCACTGTAACTTTCTTCTATCTTATAAATGTTGCTGCCCCATCCACCCGGACAGTTGAGAGAAACACTGCATCCTCTAAGTACCTAAATGGAGATTGAAAGAAAATAATTAAAAAATATAATAAAATTATAGAAGAAATAAACAAAGTAAAGTGTATACACTAAACTGTATGAGGAAAACATATTTTGTGGGAAAGGCTTTTTCCCCTTCATCAAAGAAAATAATTTATATTAGTGAAGGGATGCATCATTTGTCCTAAGAGCCAAGATGAAGCCATTTCAGGTGAGTAACAGGTAAGCTCAGCTTTAATCACCTTCACATCATTATTTTCTTTTATCCTCTCTTCCTCCTCACTTGGTCGGTTAGCTGCAGCACTATAAGGCTGGCTTGTTCTTGGAGTGGAAACACTTCCACGAGGCTGTCATAAAAAAGGCGATAACAGCAGGTATTACACGGAAAATCAGAGATCAGCATAAGCATATGAATAAAAATAAATGGAGATTACATGCTTCACTTATTTGAAACTTGGAATGCAGAAATCAAGTGTTTCTGTTTGGCTTGACAAAACATTTCATTCTTTACATAACAAAGACATAATATCAACACAAAGTCCATAGCATAAGCACCCGTGCTCCATTAAAAGAATATTGGAAGAAGTTGTTTTTTGTATATGCTGGACAGCACTTGCCCAGTAATTGTGGTTTTCTCTAAATGTCGGCCAGTCTGGAGGTTGATTCGATTAGGCCTTGCTCCAGAAAGAGGGATCCATTTGGCAAAGCCAACAAACTCTACCAGTGCTTGGTCTTTTTGGAAAGTCCACTTGTCCTTTATCACTAGTGTCTTCTTCAGTGGACTTAGCAGCATTCTTTTAGCTTTCGAGACGAGGTATGCACCTCATTCACTTTTGG
Source organism: Oculina patagonica (assembly GCF_052425735.1). Classification (NCBI taxonomy): domain Eukaryota; kingdom Metazoa; phylum Cnidaria; class Anthozoa; order Scleractinia; family Oculinidae; genus Oculina; species Oculina patagonica. Next base: position 41,191,617 of record NC_135761.1, read on the forward strand.
ATTCTTATGATGGGTTGAAGACCCCAGTTTTGACTTTCTCTCACTTTCTTCCAAGACAATTCTCATTTATTTGCTGAATTAGGTCTTCATCTTGTACATCTGCGGTTTGGAGAAGCGGTCTTAATCTGGTCCAAATAGCTTCGTCCCAAAGACCAGTGTCCACGGCATACAGAAACATACCCTAGACCAGTGCTGGGTCATATTTAACTGGGTGTCTGCCTCCTTTATCTGTGTCTTAAATTCCTTTAGGAATTGATCTGCCTTTGAAACTTTTGGCATGCCTTTGAGTTTTTCTTTGATCAGCCTCACAACCCCCTCCTATTCTTGTCCTTGTGTCACCATCACTGCAAGGGCAGTCCCCATTCTTTTTGTGACATGGACAACATTCTTGCTCTTGCTCCACAATTACCACTGAAGAAGAGGGTTTTGAGGAACGCTTGATCCCTGGCAAGGATGTAAAGTTCTTGAGCAGAAATACCAGGGGAGTTCATTTTACGGCTTAAAAACGTGCTTAAGAATGAAGTTTAGATAAAAAAAAATATTTCAGCTCGGAGAAAGCTTAACAGGCCTAGAAGAGCGGGAGGCTCTGGAAATGGGCATGTTGATCTCATTCGTAAACAAGCGGGCACCTGCAACAGCTAGGGCCATCGAAATGCATTTACCAGCCAGCTTTTGTAATGTGACAAGTTCCACCGTTTCTCGTGACAAGATGTCACACAAAAATGCAACAATTTTTTTGGGGGGCGGAAATGAGAGTGAAGGCCTGAAGGCAGGAGTCAGAAATAAACCCTAAATAGGGAACCCTTTGTAGTGGTATAAGTATAGACAGTCCAATACAGTAGCCCAAAGCAGAAAGGAAGTTACAAACAATGAAAAGGGCAGATTGAGCAAGAACGAAATCAGACTTAGGCAAAGAAACCAGAGAAAAATTGGATTTGGGCTCAGGACGAATAGTAAGTTGCCCGATATGATGATCGTCAATGTAAAGAGAGCATGGTATACCAACAGAACAAAAATGATGGGAAACCAAGGAACCAGTAAATATAAGCAGAAAGCTTCCAACCAAAGGAGATTGTATTGCTCATGTCCAAAAATTGGATACCTGGGAAATGACCATCAAATTCTTTGAAATATGAAATATAACGTTCTTAAAACAGTAAAGGAACATGTCAATAACAGCAAATACAAAAGAAGGCATAGATGGGCAAGAATGAAGAAGATTAAAACAGATTACAATATGTAATAATATGTTATGTTATAATCTCGTTTCCCTTTAACTTTAAATGTTAATGCCCAGGATACACATTTGGTTGCAATAAAGCTATGGTTTTATTATTTAGATCCATAGAAGTAGTTTCTTTACAAACAGTATAATTGACAGCCTGTATGTTGCAGAGCTTAAAAAATAATGTTAACTCAGCCAGGTGTTATGAGAAGGAAAACAAAATTTTCATGTGCAAAAATTCAAACTTGTCCAAATTCACAATTGCAAAGTTCAAGTGAATACCCAGACCACATAACGGTCTTATTGTGCCCAGTTTTGTGCTTTTTTCTGACAACCTTTACTCGAATTAGCTGTAAGTAGAGTTCATAACGATTACGATTACGATTTTGTTTTAAGAGAGAAGTTAGTTAACCGGTAACTCATACCTACCGGTGTTGTAAGGCCAGACCTGATGATGTGGTGAGAAAATATCAAATACTGATATCAAATACAGTTCAGTTCGCTTATTGTAGAGTTGTGACTCCTTGTTGCCAATGAATTTCACGATGATGCTTTTAGGATTATTTTTACCAGAGTTCAGTTTGTGAGATATATCGATGTCTTCTGGCGAGATGGGCACTTGGAGTTGTTTCCCAAGTTTAATGATCACATCCTGGGTTGAGGTTGAGGAGTAACACTCTTCTGGGATTCCGTGAATCTCTAAACTGTTTTTACGCGTATACTGTTCCAAATTGTCTTGCTTGTTGTAAAGCTCATTTATTTCATTTTTCTGTTTTCTTTTTCAAGGATTCTACTGACTTATTTAACATTTACCTTTTCTACTTATTTCAGGGCTTGTTTTAAGTTGTCAACTTCAGTTGATTGCTTGTTGAGCGAGGCTGTTAGCTCCCTCAATTTGTTCGCCACATTTCTATTTTCCGCTCGCATTTCTTGGAGTGTTTGCTGGATACTTAGAAGAAGTTGTACGACTTCTTTCAGACTGCAGACTTCTGACAGACTCTTTTTCACTGCTTGGCTGGTGACCTTCTTCACCATGAGCACTACTATTGTGTACCTCCGGATCCTGCGAGGCGGCTTCCATGTTTTGTTTCTTGGCGATGTTTATTTCTTCTTCGACTGAACCTCTCTCGCCTCTTTTATGTTTCTATCCCTTACCAGACATAGGAAACACTTTTAACTAAGTGATTTTAGCATTCAGAGTGGACTTACTAACTAAAATTTCTGTCATGGACGGATTTGAATTCTCTGTTTAAAAGACACCCTCAACGGTGGCATGCATGCTCTCAGAGTCAGATTACACTGGGAGATAAATATATGCATAATCCCCTGACAGTCAAAGTACCACACTCAGTTTTGAACTGACATCAACTATTTTAATAACTTAAATAATAGCTTTACAGCAAATGTTTTTTTAAAAAAAGATTTTTTGCGTCTACATTTACAACTTGAATTTCAACTAATAACTTCACAAAGAATGCTGAAGATAAACATTTTCTTTTGCTAGCCTACATTTGACACGACACTTAGGATTGATTTTACTTTTGACTATCCTCCAAGCCTTGTTTTTTCCTCGCTGTCACTGGCGGGAAACTTACTAAACACTAATATTTTAAAAGAATTCAGTTTGTTGGCGTTGAGGCTCTTTTTGTTGTGGCTGCCATCTGTGTTACATGTCGTAGGCTCATCCTTGCTAAAGAAACAAGGAAGAAGCTTAAGTGCACAAAGATGCCGCTGATTCTCTTCAAGAAGGGTCTTCTGCGCCATTTTAATTCTCAATGGCATTATGCATGTACTAATGAGCTCCTTGCCAACTTGTGTGGTGGAAGCTTCCGGCAAGACTGGACTGCACATCTCAGGTGGTTCCTTCTTATGAAGGCTGCTCAGGTCATCTAGATTGATGGTGGTCAGGTCTTGGCTACAGGGGAGTTCTGTTTCATGAGAAACCAGGCTTTCGTTGACAATTTCAGAGTTGGCTGTGGTATGAGGCTGGAGAAAAATATATACATCAAGTAGCGAAAATATTTGTTGTATTTGGCATAAATCGATGGTTTAGACAGTCAAATCTTTGTTATACCAAGAAATGATTTTCTATGATAGTTTATATAATGCACCCTGAACATTTGTTTACTTTTTTGTGAAATAAATTTTTTATCTTTTGGCACGCGCCAACGAGACTTGTTTGCTAATTGATTGTTTATTGAAGCATCATGGCAAGTAGCTAAAAAAGTGCTATCTCTTGTTTTATTCGGCATAAATCGGTGATTTAAACGGTCAAATCTTCGTTAAACCAAGAAATGATGTACTATGATAGTTATTATGATGCACCGTGAACATTCACTTACTTTTTTGGTGAGATAAATTTTTGATCTTTTGGCACGATGCCAGGCTCATGCACAGAGTATTCTTTAGAGAGGAGTTCAAGAATCGATCTTGAATGAAATGAAATGGATCTTGAATGAAATGGAACAACATCATTCTTCATTCACAAAAATAATCTTTTTGCAATGTGAACTTGCAGTTAAATTTTGTTGTTGTTGAAAGATCGTGTTGCAACAGTGGAAGATTCCGGTTTTGGTTTGTAATGAGAAAATATATTGTCTTGCAAGGCAAAAAGTTTCGCAACCATCATTCTGTATGTTTTAAAGGGTAGTTTAAACGTGTGGTTAGATAACATCTGAAGGATAACATTTTTAGATGCTGACAAAATAATTTTTTAATTAATTCTTTTGCCGTCCAAAGGTAAAGAAACGCAATCGCCTTGAACTAGTATCAAAATCTTAGAAAATAGACTAAAAATACAAACTACTGAAAGAAATTAGCAAGTAGGGAGGGTAGAAAAATAATACGTTTAGTGCCCTGTTCGTAGCCAGAGAAACGAGAGGAATCCGTTTGCTTTTGCTGAACGGCTAACTCAAGCCGCTCACACGGACGTACAGCAAGCCGCTCGCACGGATGTACAGTTCTGAACAGATGACCTTTCCTGCTAAACAGTTGACTCAAGCCACTTGCACGGATGCAAATTTTTTCTGAACAAATGACCCTAGCCATGTGCACGTAGGGGAATTCTTTCTGATCAGATGACCTTAGCCGTGCGCACGTATGGAAATTTTTTCCGAATGGATGACTTTAGCCGTGCACACGTATGGACATTTTTTTGGAATGGATGATGAACGACTCATGCACAGTTTTCTGTGTCAGAACGGAAAAGCCATAGTGTACGTTTTTGCATGAGAGGTCACATATTTTAGGTAATCCGATGCTTTCCCAGGCTTTTTGGTCATAAGCAACACCTCTGGTGAAGAAGACCCCAGTAAACTTGGTGCTAAGTCGGTAGATGAGTCCGAGGGCTTGTTCAGGGTGGCGATGAGCTGGCATAAAATTATTTTGTGCCCCACCACGAGGCGCATATCGGATAGATCCTGCTCTGTTATACCAGTGAGGATGGTTTCCGATGTAATGTGGTGCTCCTCGAGTACTTCCACGAGGGCTGCATGAATTCCATTCTTGGAAATAAACTTGTTGAGCCAAGGGGAACAGTCTTTATTCGATCAGCCTCACAAGCCCCCTCCTATTCTTGCCCTTATGTCACTACAAATAGAGTTCGGTGGCGAAGCATTGTTGACGCCCTTTGCTCCACCAGGAGCCTAAAGGAATAAAGGAAAGGAAAGGATGTCACTATCACTGCAAGGGCAGTGCCCATTCTTTTTATGACATGGACAACAACGAAGACCTTTGCTCCATATGGATTCAGCCAGCAGACCTCTGCGTAAGACTTGCTGTTTCCGTCACCAACAAAAGGTCTGTATTGATGTCATGATGCTCTAAGGGTCTGCTGTGCAGCTTGATGCAAATGTGATTCACATGAAAATCCCAAATAAGCAGAAAATATTCCAGAAAATAATCATACCCAGCCAAAAAATTCTGAGGGAATATGGTCTCAAAAACCAAAGTTTTACGAGGAAAGTATGGGGCTTAACATAAATTTCGAGAGGGGTAAGCGGGATTCCAACCAAATAACATAATTCTGAGATATAGATATTTTCTGGAACAACACAGTGATATGATATTTAAAATTGAAGGTTTTTTCCCAGGGACTTTACAATGAAAAAACATAATTAAGATCTGTAAATTGGACTTTTTTTAGAGACAATTTATGAAGAAATTGAACCTTGTTTAAGGAGACAGATATTGCAACCTCACTTAGTTCTTCCACCCCTTCAAGTCATTCTTCCATGGCACTACTTGTTCCCTCTACATAAAAGGAGGCGTTTAACTAACTTTATCAAGAGCAGCTGTGAAACTGTTGAGCTGTGTGCTTTGATAAGTGTCCTCATTGACCTTGGTTAAGTAGTGCTTCTTTGTTGCCATGTTCTCAGATTCCTTTTCCATTAATAAGGTAAGCCTCCGTTTTGCTTTAGCCATTGCAACAGAGGCAGCCACAGCATCTATGTCGGTTCTTTGAAGTTCCTGAAGGGGGGTCCTAAATTCCAGTTCCCAGCCCAATGTTGGTCCAAATCCCAGTTCCAAGGCTAATTTTGGTCGAAATCCCATTTCATAAACAAAAAAAATCCCATTTCCATAAGTACAGGTTAAACACCTGTGCATATATATAATGACTATATTAAATTAAAAGGGCAAACTGTTGATATTTGGATGTGCCAGGTATGCTACTTGTTTTTTTGCTGCTTTCTTGGGCATTTTTTACCCGCGTTTGTGACGGCACTTGCTGTAGTGCCCAAGGTCATTGACCCTGAGATCCCTGGGGCTGTTGACCCTGTAGCTTTCTCGAACACAATGGTCACAGATGCCTTTTTAAATGTCGTTATACGTTAGATGATCCTCACCAGTAGTGACCGGGATTCACTGGCTCAAAGCATTTCTACTTGTTCTTTCGTTCTAAGAACAAAAGGCACTCTCTTCGTGCTGCCCGCTTCAACGAAATCCACATAAAAGTCTGTTGGGTTGCGCTTCAGATCTAATTCGGTCTTGCTGTTTTCCGTGTGTAATGCCACATCGTTTGAAGAAACATATTTCAATTTGAAAATCATAGTGCGCCAGCAATCGCTCATGCTAGACGACGCCATTGTGATGTTTGATTTCCGATTTCCGATTTCTGACACGTGCAGGGCTAACAAACCGCTGATCACAGACATGACATGACCGCAGCGTAAAGCCTGCTGAATGTTCTCCACTGTTTCTATCTCTTGGTCACTTTCTTTAGATTCTAATTCGACAGCCTAGAGAGAAATAGCTTTCATCGCTTTTGCCATTTTCGTTACACATGATTTCTTTCGCTACTCGACCGTAGGTCCACGGCCAACGGTTTTAAGTCCCAGAGATTTTTTTTTTTCTCCGTAGCTTCGAGCACTGCTCCTGCACATTCTGACGTGACAACATCTAGGAGTTGTTTACGATATCCTGTCGCTCAAACAGACTTTGCGTTGGCGACTTCAGCAGAGGAAGCATCACTAGAAGATTGGCTCCGACACCATCGCTCACTTTTGTGGGCACTCTACCAATGAAAACAAAAAAAGGAAATACAAACTTGTAGAGCCTGCCCTGACACTAACAGATATTTCACCATAGCTAATTCTACAGTTCAGCCCATATGGATGCGAATCAAAATAGGAAATGTGTCAAAACTTCCAAAAAAGAATTGCTAGATTTCCAGGTCTTACATTAATTAAAACACAACTCCATTTGTGAACCAGGGTGTGAACTTTGCCAAAAATGTGTAATTACCAGTGGAATCTGTTTGCGCCAGGTATCCAATTTCGATCCAATGGCCACATATATCGGCACACCTCTTTTAAAGGCCTCTCTCCATTCCAAAAGTACACACAAATGCCACCAAGAATATCACATAAATTAAAAAGACCTATAAAACATGTCATGGGAAATCATTATCACCTAAAGTTGTTGTACTAAAATAAAGGGACTGTGTCACGGACTTAAGACAAATTTAGGTATGGGAAATGACCATCAAATTCTTTGAAATATGAAATATAACCTCTTAAAAAAATAAAATACAAAAGAAGGCATAGATGGGCAAAAATGAAGAAGATTAAAACAGATTGCGATGTGGGTTTTAGAAATCTTGTTGAACTTAACAGTTTTCAAAGTTAATTTCGTTTCAAACTTGTCCGAATTCACAATTGCAAAGTTAAAGTGAATATTCAGACCAGACGGTCTTATTGCACGCACTTTTGTGCTTTTTCTGACCTTTCTTGAATTAGCTGTGAGTAGAGTTCATAACGATTACGATGAAGAATTGTTTTAAAAGAGAAGTTAGTTAAGTTGTCGTAAAGGCCAGACCTGATGCATCGCTTTACATCTTTTGTTTGTGCAAATCGTTACCAAAATATTGCAAACTCGAAAAGGATTGACGTTAGTGGGGATGTAAGACTTTCCGTCACTTCGGGGACGTACTCTCAGCTCACCGAGTTGTGAATTGCAGAGCCTGCATAAAGTTTCCTCAGTGGAAAAAACGTTCGGCCATTTACCCTACGTAAATACACAAGAGAAAAGAAAGGTGACTTACAAGACAGTGTAAATTATCTCTTGTCAGTAAAAATTTCCAGTCATTACCTTATATACGAGTAAAAGCCAGCTTACTTAATTAAAAGCAAGAGAACTTCAATACACTAAATTACTGCTATTAATATCATTCACATGCACTGTTTGTTTTACCTTGGTTAAATCTAACACGATGGCTGCATCTTTTTTACTTGCTTTCTGCAAAATCTCAACTGGAATCCTGTAATGAAGAGATCTTGAAAGGTTCGCCCGAATGGTTGATGATTTCACACAACTTTGTTCAGTGCCCGAAGACTGGACCATTGGCGACACACAAGACCCCTGAGACGTTGCTGATGACTGTCACGCTGCTTCAGTGGCTATTGAAGGGCTTGCGGGAACAGACGGACATGAAGAATTGCAGACAGTGACGGAAAATTTTGGTTGTTGGTGAAGACGTTGATGGGGTGGTCAAAGAACTAGTAGGCAATGACTCCGCAAAGAGATGCCGATATAAGCAAAATATCAAATGCTGATGAATGCACAACTTTTTAACTTTTTGTTGTTTACCCATTGACATGTTTAAAAGAGGCTGACAGTGTTTCGAAATGCAGTGCAATACATTGTCTTTCTTACTGGCATGGACATATCCTATAGGAGATGAAGCACTTGGTGGCCCAAAAGCAACAAACATGTTGCTTGCCACTTTGAATACTGCAGGGAATCCAAGTAACTTTCACAGCACCTCTTTCCTCAGTGTTTCCTTTATAGTATTATCCCCTGGGTATTGATCAACCGAGCTGTCAGTTGGCATGTGAAATCATGCATACTTGCGTCTGGACTGCCAACAGTAACAGCCCGTGCACCTTTGCAATGTTCACCATGGGGACTAGTACGCACATAAAGTAGATTCTCTGCACCCTGCACGCCAGCTGTATGCATTTAGGATTACTTAACTTTGGTCTTTTGATATGTGGAACACGCCTACCACCGATATGGTGTCCACAATTTGTACAGTTTGCAGATTTCCATGCATTTGAATACTGCGACTGGAAAACCGGGCATTTGCCACTTCCTCTGGCAGTCCACTGCAGTGTTTGATTGCTCTAGTCAGTTAATTTGTCAGTTCTGACACACTGTGCACTAAAATTCAGAACATGACTGTTCTCGTGCACATTATACCCCATTACAGATGTCTGTTCAAAGCAATACTTTCTTCTTGATCTTAAGCAGTACTTCTTCTTACTGTACAAGTAACATTTTCTCCTTTGCATTCCACTTACTTTTGCATAACAGCCTCCCCTTTCCCCTCAGAGGAACTTAAACAAAATAAGCCTCCAAGAGACTTAAAAGGGCTTTCACAGTACTTGCAGTTTCCTATTTAGTTGTAGAATAATCTGGCTTTTCTTGTTTCTAATTTTCCTGCAGTTGTAGTTGTTTGTGACTAAACTAATCTACTCTGTAAATTAAACTACATTCACAACAGGCCTATGGATCCGTGCTAGAATTTTTTTTTTTTGCAACTGCAATTTGCTCTTTCTTCCATGATTCAAAATTAAATGACTGTGATTCACCATTGTTTTCTACCATACTTGCCACACTTGCTTCTGCTCCTGTGTTGCTTTTTTTTTTTTTAGGAACAGGGCTTTCTGTAAGAGAATCATCTTGTGTTTCATCATCTGACCCAACTGTGGAGGCGTTTTTACTTTCAGCCACCACCTTAAGAGATTACCTGTATTCTCTGCCAGGATCATACGTTAGTCTCTTATTGGAATGATGTGTCTGCTGTGGTTTCGGGTAATACCCTCCCGTGGGTTTAGAATAGCAGTGTGGAAATCTATTTCTAACAGATGATAAATTCCGAGATCTGTAATTCACATTTCCAGTAGAGGAGTGCCAAAACACTATGAACTCACAATTCCATTAAAATGCCATTAAAATCCCTTGAAAAGGTCATGAAATTGATTTCATGGCCCATGAAAGATGCAAAAATGATTTTCATGGCCATATCTGTGGCCATGAAATTCCTATGAAAAAATGGCAAATATTGTTCATGACCCATGAAAGTTAAAATTGGCACTTTCATGGGTCATGAATTTCCCTTGAAAATCATGTCGAATAGCAATGCACCATGAAAACATGCCATGAAATCCATTTTCACAATTTTTCATCACCCATGAAAAAAAACATTTATTGAAGGTTCAATTTCATGACTCATGAAAAATGTTTTCATGAGCCATGAAATTGAAGAGTTTTCAAACTCTACAATTTCATGGCTCATGAAAAACATTTTCATGACTCATGAAAGTAAACTTTTGGATCATAGAATTTTATGGTCATGAATTAACCATTAAAAAATTCATGGTTTATGAATTTTTCATTAAATTAATGTTGGCCTACTTAAAAATTAAAGAACATTCAAGATGAATGACAATAGTTGAGTTTTAAAGTGGCTAGGCCACTGTATTACAGTTAATTCTATTCATTTTCTTTAATTAAATTGGCAGAGGAAATTGGTGTGAATGAATGAATTTCTGGCATACAGTATATTGAAAATGAAACTTTCATTCAAATCGAGATAAACATGAAAAAGGTCACGCTGACATTTTTCAAATTAACCCACAATCTGTTTTAATCTTCTTGAATTTTGCCCATCCATGCCCCTTTTTGCTTTTTTGTAAGTTCTTCTACAGTTTAAACCTGTTATTGTGATATGTTAGTCAATTCTGCGAACAGTTGGTCAATGCCAAAGTTGTTTAGAATTGTGTGACATAGCCTCATTAATGAACAGGTTAAAATTTTTAACAAAAACAATGTAATTTATATACAATTATGTGTACTTGATAATATTGCTAACTAAATTCTATTTTAATTAAGCAGGAAATACTTTTAAATTTCTACAATATTATAAATGAGACACTACTATCGACAAAAGAAAAAGAAAGTTAACATTGGCTTTGACTGAACTAACCTTCCTTTGAAAAGTTCAATGTACACAAAGTACTCACAGGAAGGGTAAATGCCTATAGGATCTGGGTATCCCATCTCTGGATTCAAACTAGTGATCAGAAGCTATAAACTACACTTTGCAGTAATATTAGCACAGGCCTGTACTATTGTCCTAGCCATTCGTATTGTTATGATCTTATTAAAATGAAAATGTTTCATAAGCCATAATCACATGGTTTCATGGCCATTAATTTACCATTAAAATAGTGTTTGCTAACTTGTCTTAGAAATTAAAGAATATCCATCATAAATATCATGAATAGAATTTTAATGGTTCATTATTAAACATCAGATTCTCACATATCAAAAAATGCAATGTCATGAAGCATACATGTATTCCTTTGGTAGCGGTATCAGTTATAAATGTTTTATATGTGCATTGGTTGATGTTTAAAACTTTTAGATCAACAGGAAAGAATTTTGGGCTAGGTCCTTTTGTACCAGTACACAAGGGAATAACCATTGTATTGTTCTTGTTTGGGAGTCATTGTTTAGCTGTACACATATGGTTTTTTTGTTTGGCCTTTTGTGTCAGCTCTTGTGTACCTGTGCACCTGGTCAAAACCGAATTCAAGCACAATTATGAACAGTGTACAAATTCAAGAACCTCAAGGTACCATAACTGTTTCATTGTGTAATACAACTTTCACTTAACACTCTACTGGTCTTAATTTATAAATACTTACATTCTCATCAACAATGTTCAAACAGCAACATATGCATCGCACGTACGCTTGATTAATTTTTAGTTTGATCTTGAAAATCCACCATGCGGGAAACTCGCATCGTTGTTATTGCTGATATACCTTATGCACACAAAATAATTTCCAAAGCAGTCAGTTTACCGTTTGGAATGCTCAAGGTTGAGCGAAAAGATATTGCAGTGGAATCCCACATAAGTTTCATGGAGCACACTCCACAGTGTTCGGGAGCGTTCGAACTCCTCAAGTTCCAACTTGACTATACTACGTCTTTCTCTCAAGAAAAGTCAATAATGTCCCAAATCCGTTAGTAAAATTGCTCGGAACCATCATATGCTTCTTTAAACGTTTCCTGGCTACTTTCCAGACAACAGAACGCCATTAAATGGCGTAAAAAGCCGAGTGTGTTTGTGAAATTCGGCTACACGCACCGCCATCTTGGATTTCTACGAGAAGGCCCTGAGAACCAGTTAATCTATCCCATGATGCAAGGCTCTTTTTAGGCGCGCGATTTCAACGGTCGAAGGCAGTTGGAACTGTGAACCGAAGAATTATACCTCTTGAAATGATTCTAAAAGCAACAAAATCAAGATCTTTCACCTCTAAAAGAGAATGTGAGTAGAAAGAATCGTGTGTTTTTTAAAAGTAATAGTTTAGATAAAGGTTTTTGTAACAATCCCCTCGGAATTAATCAGCAGTCAGTGTGACGTTGATCTGCATACATGCATAAATGTATGCTTTGTTCTTGCAATTATTCATAAATAAGCTTGAGCTGAAGCTTAAAGTTGTTTTAGAAACTCATTTAAAAGATAGCACCTAAACTTGTGATAGAAATCGATCTCAAAATATGTTTCTGTTATGAATAATTGTGCTTTTAAAGTGTGTATTCCACGCCCAGAGAAGATCTGATTTTAATCGAATGTTGCTTTGTGCTTTTGTAGGTATTGCAGCAGAAAAGCTCGATGAAGACATTCACCAACAGAGCAATGTCATGATTTTTAAAAAGCTAAGTGAAAAAAAATTCACAAACATGACTGATGATCGGTACTTTGAGACTTTTTAATCATAAGTGGGATGTACATCTAGCAGAAAAATGTAGTCTTTGAAACTTGAACAACTGTAAATTTGAGGGCTTTCAATGGCAGTCACTACACATGTTTGTCACATTAGAAATCCTGCAAATTTAGTGAGAACAGTGAAATAAATAATCAAAATTGTTTCTGTTCGTCTTCATAATATTTTTTGTGTAGCACAGGACATTCTCGTATCTATTTTAGTTCCATTTTATAGGATTCATTATTTATGGAAGTTTAACGACAAATTGATGTTTATTGTTACATGTATTTGTGTGCTTGATTTACCCATGAAAAAAGTGAAATTTGTTTTAAAGGCATAATTTTTCATGCTGCTTCTGGGCCTTTACCTACCCCATGAAAAATGTAGAGAACCTGATAGTGTCTGATCATGAAAACACCATGAACACCATCAGAAATTTTCATGGTCAATGAATATTTCCATATTCAAAGGATATTCATGGGCCATGAAACTTTTGAACCCATTAAAAGCCCATTAAAGTCAACACCATGAAAAAACCAGGCTTTATTTTCATGGTCTATAAAAAACCATGAAATTCTGTATCTTGGTTCAGTGAACTTTCATGGCTTTTTCAGGAGTGTTTAAAGGACTTTCATGTAATGTGAGGGATTTCATGGGCCATGAATATGGAAATATTCACAGGATTTTCATGCCTTTTTTATGCCTTTTTCATGGCAAAACCCCATGAAAAAAGCCATGAAAAATCCCATGAAAAAGCTTTGAATATGTCATGAATTTACCATGAATAAATTAATGGGATTTTCATGGGTTTTGAGTTTATAGTGAAATGGGCTTCGTGGACCTGGGCTTAACGTTGTGTGCCCCATGTATGGTAACCGAGTTTGGTGGTACATGTGAGTTCCATAGTAAGGAGCTGAATGAGACATGTTAAATGGAGCTCACTGATTATGGATTGTTATTGGTGACTTATGGTTCACACTCTGCTTCTGGAGCATACTAAGGGGATCACTGTAAGTATGATGTGCATTATCATTTTGCACACTCTTTGTGCTCTTTGCCTTATTTTTATAGTCTTCAATTATTTTCTCTAAAACGTCCCCTGCTGATGGAACCCTGTGATTCATTGCTGCTGCTACAATTCTAAGGTCGTTATCAAGTGCTGTTCTGTTTGAATACTTGATGGGATTACAGCACTGCAGCTTTTGCCAAGTGACAGCAAAAAAGTTGGTTCTTGTTCTTTCCCTGCAAAAAGGACAAGAATCCAAATTTTATGAAAAACAATATATAAAAACGCAAATCTCATCAAAAATAATGGCAAATATGTAATTTATTACAAATATACTAATTAAAGAGAACAAACATTTTTAAGGTGAGGAAATTTGCCTACCTGAATAATGGGATCAGTGCTGAATTTATCCAAATCCTGGATGAACCAATGATAAAGAAACTGTGCATATAAAGTCTCAGATGGGGCAATTTCCCTTCAACTACTCGTCCCCAGGCACCCCTACCAGGAACTTTGTTTGTTATGTCATCTTTAGTGGTGGTCCATGGGAGGTTTTCTGTATCTTTTTCTCTCAGTTGTTCCTTCAGCAAGGCGTGCTCATCACTTATCTTTTTTAATGCTTTCTCTCTCTTTTTCTTGGAGTTTTGTTTCCAGTTTAACATACGCCATGCCTCTCCTTTTCTGATTATTTAACCTTTAAAATACAAAAATTTTTATGATTCCAAAGTGGTGGCCAAAGAATTGCATGCCATAATTCAGTCGTCGCCAAACAGACTGCAAGGTTGGCAATGTTGATGGGTGTAGAAGGGGAGCTCGTAGCGGAGGGGTTGGAGTTAGAGTTAGCGTACTTTGGGGCACTGGGAGCCAGTGTGGTTTCCTCCACAATCTGGTTTGTTGCAGACATGCTTGAAAAGGCAGTTAGGGCGGCGGCAGGCATGACGATTAAAGTCGCGACAGATGGCTGCTGGGGAGTACTTGTTGCGCAATGGTGGTTTGGAAGCAGTGGAGCCAAACGTTTCGGACGAGGGAGTGGCGAAGAAGGGGGCGCTGAAGGCACGAAAAGGCTGAGTAGGCTTTGATCTAGAGGGGCAACCCAGAGTACGATGCCCATACGTGTGGCAATGGATGCAGTAGGGAAGCGTCTCCTCCTTCAAAATATCATTGTATAACTGCTCATTGACTTTACCCCAGGCCATGTAGACATTAGAGGCAGCCATGTAACAAAAGGCCGTATCATACATGAGCCAGGCTGATGCGTTGAACTTCCTACTAAACTTGCATATCTGGGCTCGGTAGGCGAGGAGGTCTGGGGCGAGATGTGGGAATAATGAGAGGGTCGAGCGAAGGAAAACATTCCACGCCTCAAGCCAGGCGGATAACCCATCAATGCGCCGTTTTTTGCGCTGGGAAGGTACAAAGGCTAGAGTTGAGGCATCTTGAGGGTCAACAGCAAGAGTGAAGTTGTTCTGGACAGAGGCTAAGGAGGGGTGTGGGTACATGTTCTCTGACAATAGTTCATTGAAATCAATGTACTCACGTTTGGAAATCTTAGCTCGCAGTTTGTCCGGAAGCGGTGGCAAAGACAGGTCCGATTGGGTGGCTGCAGTTTCCAATAGAAGGGCGGAGACTTCAGGAGCCTGCGGAGGAATGGGCACGAGTTGACTTTGAGAGGCGATGCCATCTTGAATGAAGTTTCGCAGGTTATGTTGCGAAGCGTGGTTTCTCGTGTTCGTAACCGGGCTGGCAGGGGACAAAAGCGGAACATCTGCTGGCAAACCATCCGCGTGGTTGAAGCCAGAAAGTTGAGGGCCAACAGCCTCAGCTATTAAGCTGCGGAGCTGGCTCAGCTGGTCACGCGAGAATAGCGAACCCGAAGCTTGCTGTTGGCGAAAGCGGGAACGAGACGGACGCTCAGCGTCTGCAGCTACTTCGAGGTTGTCGTTGAGCACTGGTGACATTGGGAGAACTGAATCGTCGGCCTGAGCGGTGTGGTCGTTCACCTTTACGTGCTCATAGATGCATTGGGCCAGTCGTGTCTTCGTGCCGGTGGTCACAAGATTGCAGGCCGAGGCCAGCAGAATTAAAGAATTCCGAGTGAGAGCGTTAAGCTCGGCCAAAGTCATTGCCTTTGGATCCAAGCTGACGGATCGGTTACGGCGGTTCGATGGGCGAGGAGGCATTATCGAGCAAAACGAGTGAGAAAATAGAGAACTTATGCGAAGTAAACTACAGTTGAGCTCTATAGTGCATGAGCACGCAATGTAAAACAAAATAGCACGCGACACACCTTAATAGATACAAGCATAACTTGGTTTCGATTACGGTTGCTAACAATGAAGAGTTGTTTATCCGGATGCAACAGTGTGATGGTGGCAAAGATTTGCAAGAGGCTACTGACCATCGGCCTTTGAGGAATGATAGACGCTCTTCTTATCTGCTTCCGTGTTCTGTATCTTCTCTGCTCGAAGCGCGGGCACAATTACAGGTGGAAGAATAGCAGCATTGAAGCTTGGCTCAGCGAGCACTCTTGTATAGGTAATTTTTTCTAACCAGTAAAGCTTTAAATCTTGCAACATTTCCTCCAGTGTTTTCGGCTCAGTAGCCTCCGTCTTTTCGGAAATTTAACTTGACATTAACAAGTTTCGTCTATTGAATCATATCAAGTTTGTTTACAGCGATGGCGGAGCAATTTTCCGAGTGGGGGGGGGGCTGACTAGTGACTTGAAGTGGGGGGGCTTAAAAGACTTTTCTCTTAGTAAGTCTTTATTTTTTCGGCAATTCTGGGGGGGGCTAAACCCCCCGGCTCCGCCGTGCCTGGTATATCACGAGTTTGATATTCATCATAGAAGTTTACTTACTTGCCGATTACTACAACAGTTCTTTTCATTGCCGTCTCCCAGGTAAATTTCCCCTGCTACCCCACAAATTCCACAGATTACGGAATTTAGATCTCTTGTGCTAAACGCTTCATAGGCATCAAAGCCGTTGTATAATAATTCCTTTATGTATGTAATCTCTCCTTCTGACAACTGGGACTGTGAATTAAATGAAATAAAAAAAAGTGAATAAAAAAAACTGAGTATCCTTAGCATTATGGCTCTATTCTCCATGAAGAGACTTTGATATAAGTCTGTAGATATAGAGCAAGGCACTATGTTAACAAGGGGTCAAGTGGCTCGTTTCTGGCATGAGAAGCGCTTTTTTTCTTTTATAATCAATGAATCCACAAATCTAAGCTTACATGTGCTTTTAAAGCCAGGAACGAGACAGTTGCGTCGATCGCATTTGAAACTGGACTTCCCCTTTAAAAGTGCTCCCTCCATTCTCTTAAGATGTCGAGAGAGACCAATACCTTGTCGCTGACGTTAAAAAGTCCTAAAATACCAGAAATAAAAACATTTTTTTCTTAGTAACGTTTTGACGAGTTGTTTCTAAAAAACAATTGTGTAAGCTCTCTCGGGCTCTCTAGTTCTTTCTGGCCTACTGACTGCTATTTCATTTCAATTTCTTGGCTTTGTTATATTGTCTTTATTGTTTCTTTGTTTGATTGATTTTTCGTTGTTTTGCCTAAGCAATGAAGTGCCAAAAAACAAACGAAAATCTAACAATATTTTGAAGTCATTGTCGTCAATGACTCCGCAAAGAGATGCCGATATAAGCAAAATATCAAATGCTGATGAATGCACAACTTTTTAACTTTTTGTTGTTTGCCCATTGACACGT
Source organism: Oculina patagonica (assembly GCF_052425735.1). Taxonomy (NCBI): domain Eukaryota; kingdom Metazoa; phylum Cnidaria; class Anthozoa; order Scleractinia; family Oculinidae; genus Oculina; species Oculina patagonica. The sequence goes on from NC_135761.1 coordinate 41,208,853, forward strand.
TTGAAAAAGGCTGACAGTGTTTCAGGGTGCAGTGCAATACATTGTCCTTCTTACTGGCATGGACACATCCTATAGTAGATGAAGCACTCGGTGGCCCAAAAGCAGCAAACATGTTGCTTGCCACTTTGAATACTGCAGGTAATCCAAGTAACTTTCGCAGCACCTCTTTCCTCAGTGTTTCCTTTATAGTATTATCCCCTGGGTATTGATCAACCGAGCTGTCAGTTGGTATGTGAAATCACGCATACTTGCATCTGGACTGCCAACGGTAACAGCCCGTGCACCTTTGCATTGTTCGCCACGCACATAAAATAGATTCTCTACACCCTGTCACGCCAGCTGTACACACTCAGGATTACTTACCTTTGGTCTTTTGATACGTGGAACATGCGTACCACCAATATGGTGTCCACAATTGGTACAGTTTGCAGGTTTCCACGCATTTGAATACTGCGACTGGAAACGGTTGCTAACAATGAAGAGTTGTTTATCCAGATGCAACAGTGTGATGGTGGCAAAGATTTGCAAGAGGCTACTGACCATCGGCCTTTGAGGAATGATAGACGCTCTTCTTATCTGCTTCCGTGTTCTGTATCCCCTCTGCTCGAAGCGCGGGCGCAATTGCAGGTTGAAGAATAGCAGCATTGAAGCTTGGCTCAGCGAGCACTCTTGTGTAGGTAATTTTTTCTAACCAGTAAAGCTTTAAATCTTGCAACATTTCCTCCAGTGTTTTCGGCTCAGTAGCCTCCGTCTTTTCGGAAATTTAACTTGACATTAACAAGTTTCGTCTATTGAATCATATCAAGTTTGTTTACAGCGATGGCGGAGCAATTTTCCGAGTGGGGGGGGGGGCTGACTAGTGACTTGAAGTGGGGGGGCTTAAAAGACTTTTCTCTTAGTAAGTCTTTATTTTTTCGGCAATTCTGGGGGGGGCTAAACCCCCCGGCTCCGCCGTGCCTGGTATATCACGAGTTTGATATTCATCATAGAAGTTTACTTACTTGCCGATTACTACAACAGTTCTTTTCATGGCCGTCTCCCAGGTAAATTTCCCCTGCTACCCCACAAATTCCACAGATTACGGAATTTAGATCTCTTGTGCTCAACGCTTCATAGGCATCAAAGCCGTTGTATAATAATTCCTTTATGTATGTCATCTCTCCTTCTGACAACTGGGACTGTGAATTAAATTAAATAAAAAAAGTGAATAATAAAAACTGAGTATCCTTAGCATTATGGCTCTACTCTCCCTGAGGAGACTTTGATATAAATCTGTAGATATAGAGCAAGGCACTATGCTAACGAGGGGTCAAGTGGCTCGTTTCTGGCATGAGAAGCACTTTTTTCTTTTATAATCAATGAATCCACAAATCTAAGCTTACCTGTGCTTTTAAAGCCAGGAACGAGACAGTTGCGTCGATCACATTTGAAACTGGACTTCCCCTTTAAAAGTGCTCCCTCCATTCTCTTAAGATGTCGAAAGAGACCAATACCTTGTCGCTGACGTTAAAAAGTCCTAAAATACCAGAAATAAAAACATTTTTTCTTAGTAACGTTCTGACGAGTTGTTTCGAAAAAACAATTGTGTAAGCTCTCTCGGGCTCTCTAGTTCTTTCTGGCCTACTGACTGCTATTTCATTTAAATTTCTTGGCTTTTTTATGTAACTCATGGTGTTAGTTGACGAAGGTGGCCCCTATACAAGGAATCTGTCTTAACAGACTGTTATTACTGCTGGTAAATTGGGTCCAACTCCATCGACAACTTTTTGAATTTCTGCTTGAATCGTCTGGCTGGCCTCATACTGATCGATGTCTGTCCTTTTTGGCGTCCAAGTACCTAAAGCCTTAGAAACGTTTCCCTTTTAGACTTGATCAACATGCTTACACGCAAATCTTTCTGCTTTTCCCGATGACACTTTAAACAATTAGCATGTAAACAGATCCATTGTTGCCCCTCACGTGTTACTAGACAGCGGTCGTTCCTTGAACTGGTTTTGGTGGAAAAAACGTTCTTAATGATCTCCACAGCATCTGGAGCTGGCGCTTTCTTTAGCTGTTTGGGAACGAATTTTCCACCAAGATATGCCCCACACTCACAATTCTCTGGCTTATACTTATTAGCATACTGGTGCTGACAAAGTCTCAATAAGGTCAGCCGTTAGTCCGCCAAAAATTCAACTGGCTTAAAACATGGTCATTTTTAGACGTTAGCCGTCAAATTTTTACGAAATTAAAATAAAAAAGTTGACACAATTACTTAGACTAAACTGGTGCACTTTTTTCTAACAGTTTGAACCTGAAAAGGGCCATTACAACTCCGCAGAGAGTTTTCACAATCTTTCGCCTTCTTTTCCCTCCCACCTTCTTTCCCCAAATCACCCCTCTATAAAAATATTTTTCTTTCCCAATTTGCGCGCCAAATGCGGGAAAACCATCTTACTTACGCTGGCTTTTGTATGTCGTGGGAACGTAACTCTATGTACGTTGGATCGCAGGAAACCTGGGTAAAATGTCACTTTCTGTTTTCAAAATTCATTTCCGCTTCCTTGTCTTTTATTTGAAACATACATCTTTTAGTTGGATCGAATATCTTTTAGTTGTAACAAACATCTTTTAGTTGTATCAAATACTTTGTATCTTTTAATTGTAACGAACATCTTTTAGTTGTATCAAATATCTTCTAGTTGTATCGAACATCTTTTAGTTGTATAAAAAATCTTTTAGTTCACGCAACATCGATGTATGCAACATAACATTGATGTATAGTCATTCGTTATTTAGTCCGTAAAAGGCCGCCATAAATAACCGGGGAGCTCCGCTTTTAGGCTTGTCTTAATCTATATATTAATGATTACAATAAAGATTTTGTTTTTATAAGAGAAGTTAGTTAACCGGTAACTCATACCTATGTTGTAAGGCCAGACCTGATGCATAGCTTTACATCTTTTGTTTGTGCAAATCTTTACCAAAATCTTGCAAACTCGAGAAGGATTGATGTTAGTGAGGATGTAAGACTTCCGTCACTTCCAGGATGTATTCTCGGCTCACCAAGTTGTAAATTGCAAAGCCAGCATAAAGTTTCCTCAGTAGAAAAAACGTTTGACCATTTACCCTATGTAAATACACAAGAGAAAAGAAAGGTGACTTATAGGACAGTGTAAATTATCTCTTGTCAGTAAAAATTTCCAGTCATTACCTTATATACGAGTAAAAGCCAGCTTACTTAATTTAAAGCAAGAGATCTTCAATACACCAAATTACTGCTATTAAAATATCATTCACATGCACTGTTTGTTTTACCTTGGTTAAATCTAACACGGTGGCTGCATCTTTTTTACTTGCTTTCTGCAAAATCTCAACTGGAATCCTGTAGGGAAGGGATCTTGAAAGGTTCGCCCGAATGGTTGATGATTTCATACAACTTTGTTCATTGCCTGAAGACTGGACCATTGGCGACACACAAGACCCCTGAGACGTTGATGATGACTGTCACGCTGCTTCAGTGGCTATTGAAGGGCTTGCGGGAACAGACGGACATGAAGAATTGCAGACAGGGACAGATAATTCTGTTGTTGGCGAAGAAGTTGATGGGGAAGTCAAAGAACTAGTGGGCAATGACTCCGCAAAGAGATGCCGATATAAGCAAAATATCAAATGCTGATGAATTAAATGCACAACTTTTTAACGTTTTGTTGTTTACCCATTGACATGTTTGAAAGAGGCTGACAGTGTTTCGAGGTGCAGTGCAATACATTGTCCTTCTTACTGGCATGGACATATCCTATAGGAGATGAAGCACTTGGTGGCCCAAAAGCAACAAACATGTTGCTTGCCACTTTGAATACTGCAGGGAATCCAAGTAACTTTTGCAGCACCTCTTTCCTCAGTGGTTTCTTTATAGTATTATCCCCTAGGTATTGATCAACTGAGCAGTCAGTCAAAACCCACTGTTCCTCTGGCTGGTTGGTAGATCAAGTGGTTTTCTGAAGATATTGGCATGTGAAATAACGCACACTTGCGTCTGCCAATGCAATGGTAACAGCCCGTATTATTCCCTGGGTATTGATCAACCGAGCTGTCAGTTGGCATACTTGTCACGCATACTTGCATCTGGACTGCCAACGGTAACATCCCGTGCACCTTTGCATTGTTCGCCACTGGGACTAGTACGCACATAAAATAGATTCTCTACACCCTGCCACACCAGCTGTACACACTCAGGATTACTTAACTTTGGTCTTTTGATACGTGGAACATGCATACCACCGATGTGGTGTCCACAATTGGTAAAGTTTGCAGGTTTCCACGCATTTGAATACTGCAACACTGGGCATTTGCCACTTCCTCTGGCAGTCCACTGCAATGTTTGATTGCTCTAGTCAGTTAATTTGTCAGTTCTGACACACCGTGCACTAAAATTCAGAACATGACTGTTCTCATGCACATTATACCCCATTACAGATGGCTGTTCAAAGCAATACTTTCGTCTTGACCTTAAGCAGTACTTCTTCTTCTTACTGTACAAGTAACATTTTCTCTTGTGCATTCCAGTTACTTTTGCATAACAGCCTCCCTTTTCCCCTCAGAGGAACTTAAACAAAATAAGCCCCCAAGAGACTTAAAAGGGCTTTCACAGCTTTCACTTGCAGTTTCCTATTTAGTTGTAGATTAATCTGGCTTTTCTTGTTTCTAATTTTCCTGCAGTTGTAGTTGTTTGTGACTAAACTAATCTACTCTGTAACTTAAACCACATCACAACAGGCCTATGGATCAGTGCTAGAATTTTTTTTTGCAACTGCAATTTGCTCTTTCTTCCATGATTCAATTAACAAATAGATTCCATTTTGCCGTGCGTCTGTTCAGTTATAGATCACAGATGACGTCAAAATGTGGTATGAACAAAAGAAGTGGCCCACAAGCCGAAGGCGAGTGGGTCACTGATGTTCATACCACATTTTGACGTCTTCTGTGATCTATAACTGAACTGATCCACGGCAAAATGGAATCTATTTGTTTTATATAATAACACAAGACTTCAGCACACTTCAGTGTGAGCAATGCTGCCGTACCGATGAGCTAAGTTGTTTTGATTTCACTATTAAGTTTTCGTTAACACAAAGCACTGTTAATCCGATCGAATAAACAGAAAAATGGTCAATTGACTAAACTAACCTTTATTCAGATTTGAAAAGTTGTTCAAATCTGTAAGCATTAACCGAAGCGTTCAACCGCAATGGTTTGTTTCCTGTGGCGTCCTCCAACTGTACAACATCGGTCAAACTTTCATACAGATTTCGGATAATTTCTCAAATAATTCACTGTCTTCTTCAAGCTTGTTTCGCCCGTTAAATGCTTTGAAAGTTGAACAGTGCTTGGCGTATTGTTTCTCACTGAAGATTTGTAATTAAGCTGAACTTTTTTGCTTTGTTGTGGCCCCGCAAAAAATTTGAAAAACTTTGCCGACAACTCTGATTTGGACTATGAACTCTGATCATGCGCACGAGTCACACCACCGCGTGACGTCATTTATGTGTCTGTACTCTAATGGATCATAAGTAAGAACCAATCAAAATGCGCGTAGAATTCAGGTTATTATATAAAATTAAATGACTGTGATTCCTCATTCAAGGACTGTGATTCATCATTATTTTCCACCATACTTGCCACTTGCTGGAGTTTTTTAGGAACAGGGCTTTCTGTAAGAGAATCATCTTGTATTTCATCAGCTGACCCAACTGTGGAAGCTTTTTTACTTTCAGCCACCACCTTAAGAGATTCCCTGTATTCTCTGCCAGGATCATACGTTAGTCTCTTATTGGAATGATGTGTTTACTTAGGTTTCGGGCAATACCCTCCCCTGGGTTCAGAATAGAAGTGTGGAAATCTATTTCTAACACATGATAAATTCCGAGATCAGTAATTCACATTTCCAGTAGAGGAGTGCCAAAATGGGCTTCGTGGACCTGGGCTTAACGTTGTGTGCCCCATGTATGGTGACGGAGTTTGGAGGTACATGTGAGTTCCATAGTAAGGTGCTGAATGAGACATGTTAAATGGAGCTCACTGATTATGGATTGTTATTGGTGACTTATGGTTCACACTCTGCTTCTGGAGCATACTAGGGGTAACACCATAAGTATGATGTGCATTATCATTTGCTTCGAAGAAGTCATCTGCTTCTTGTGTCATCTCGTACTTGGTTCTGTCATTACCTTAACAATTCTATTATCCTCTTCAATAGAATATGTTTTTCCCCGTCAATGTATAATTCTGCCAGAAATGTCACTACAAGATATAAAGAAATATGTTAGTCAGTATAAATTAATTTAATGACCACATAGACCCACTGCAAATATGGTGGCTGTTAATGTTTGGCTCCCAGAAGAATCATTTGTTAACAATATTAAATTACACTTACTTAAAGATAAAGTCAAGAAAATCAGTGTTTGGAGTTTAAAGGCTTATTCATTTAATGGGAAGTTACAGGGAAAACGAGGCTATAGGCAGGCCAGGGTGAAATCTTCCCCTGCTGATGGAACCCTGTGATTCATTGCTGCTGCTAAAATATTCTAAGGTCGTTGTCGAGTGCTGTTCTGTTTGAATACTTGATGGGATTACAGCACTGCAGCTGTTGCCGAGTGACAGCAGAAAAGTTGGTTCATGTTCTTTCCCTGCAAAAAGGACAAGAATCCAAATTTTATGAAAAACAATATGTAAAAATACCAGACATCAATTTCCAAAATTCTCTGACTTTTCCCCTATAAAATAATGATACATTAAGAGGTGCTTCCTTGAAAAGTTTTTTAACATTTTAAATAAAAGAACACTTCATTATGTACAGACAGGGCCATAGCCAGCATCAGGCAAGACAAGGCAATTACCTCGTCTTAATTTTGGCCTTTTTTAAAAAAAAAAAAACTTTTAATAATTTGAGAAAATAATCCCCGGAAAAAAATGAAAAAATGCCATGGAAAATACTTAAAAGAGCATTTCTGAGCCTCTAGATTTCACAGTTTTATGGGCAGGTGTGTCTCCAGATTCTCCTAGTAGCTCACACCTTCATTGCTTAAAGCTTGTCTCGTCTTGTTCTAAAGTCTGGCTATGGCCCCATTGTGTTGTTTAAAGCTAGATAAGACTCTGCGGTGCTCAAAATGCATGTTTCCATTTTTGTCCAGCTTCCAAATTCCATTGTTGACCCTGCACTATCCAGATACTCATGGCTAGATTTTTTTTTTACAACTTTTAGGGCTTGTTTTAGGTTGTCAACTTCAGTTGATTGCTTGTTGAGGGGGGCTTTTAGCTCCCTCAATGTGTTCGCCACATTTCTATTTTCCGCTCGCATTTCTCGGAGTGTTTGCTGGACACTTAAAAGAAGTTGTACGACTTCTTTCAGACTAATCTCTTTTTCACTGCTTGGCTGGTGACCTTCACCATGAGCACTACTATTGTGTACCTCCAGATCCTGCGAGGTGGCTTCAATGTTTTGTTTCTTGGCGATATTTATTTTTTCTTCGTCTGAACCTCTCTTGCCTCTTTTATGTTTCTATCCCTTACCAGACATAGGAAAGACTTTTAACAAAGTGATTTTAGCATTCAGAGTGGACTTACTAGCTACAATTTCTGTCGCGGACGGATTTGAATTCTCCGCTTAAAAGACGCGTCCACCCTTAACGGTAGTACGCATACTCTCAGAGTCAGGGTACACTTGGAGATAAATATATGCATAATCCCCTGACAGTCAAAGTACCACACTCGGTTTTTAACTGACATCAACTATTTTAATAACTTAAATAATAGCTATACAGCAAATGTTTTTAAAAAACAGATTTTTCGCGTCTAGATTTACAACTTGAATTTCAACTTATAACCTCACAAAGAATGCTGAAGATGAACATTTTCTTTTGCTAGCCTACATTCGACACGACACTTAGGATTGATTTTACTTTTAATTATCCTCCAAGCCTTGTTTTTTCCTCGCTGTCGCTGGCCGGAAACTTACTAAACACTAATATTTTTAAAGAATTCAGTTTGTTGGCGTTGAGGCTCTTTGTTGTGGCTGCCGTCTGTGTTACATGTCGCTAGCTCATCCTTGCTGAAGAAACAAGGAAGAAGCTTAAGTGCACAAAGATGCTGCTAATTCTCTTCTAGAAGGGCCTTCTGCCCCATTTTAGTTCTCGATGGCATTATGCATGTACTAATGAGCTCCTCGCCAACTGGTGTGGTGGTAGCTTCTGGCAAGACTGGACTGCACATGTCAGGTGGTTCCTCCTCATGAAGGCTGCTCAGGTCATCTAGATTGATGGTGGTCAGGTCTTGGCTACATGGGAGTTCTGGTTTATGAGAAACCAGGCTTTCCTTGACAATTTCAGAGTTGGCTGTGGTATGAGGCTGAAGAAAAATATATACATCAAATAGCGAAAATATTTGTTGTATTTGGCATAAATAGATGGTTTGGACAGTAATCTTTGTTATACCAAGAAATGATTTGCTATGATAGTTTATATGATGCACCCTGAACATTTGTTTACTTTTTTGCGAGATAAATTTTTGATCTTTTGGCACGCGCCAACGAGACTTGTTTGCTGGCTGTCACAGGCTAATGCACAGGTTATTCTTTAGAGAGGAGTTCAAGAATCGATAAATAGAAAATGCTGTTTCTCTAACCTTGAATGAAATGGAACAACATCATTCTTCATTCACAAAAATAATCTTTTTGCAATGTGAACTTGCGGTTATATTTTGTTGTTGTTGGAAGATCGTGTTGCAGCAGTGGAAGATTCTGGTTTTGGTTTGTAATGAGAAAATCTATTATCTTGCCAGGCAAAAGATTTCGCAACCAACATTCTGTATGTTTTAAAGGGTAGTTTAAACGTGTGGTAAGATAACATCTGAAGGATAACATTTTTAGATGTTGACAAAATAATTTTTTAATTAATTCTTTCGCCGCCAACGTAAACTTTTGTCCAAAGGTAAAGAAACGCAATCGCCTTAAACTAGTATCAAAATCTTAGAAAAAAGACTAAAACTACAAACTACTGCAAGAAATAAGCAAGTAGGAAGGGTAGTAAAATAATGCGTTTAGTGCCCTGTTCGTAGCCAGAGAAACAAGAGGAATCCATTTGCTTTTGCTGAACGGCTTACTCAAGCCGCTCGCACGGACGTACAGTTCTGAACAGATGACTTTTCCCGCTTGCATGGATGTAATTTTTTACTGAACAGTTGACTCAAGCCACTCGCACAGATGCAAATTTTTTCTGAACAAATCACCTTTGCCATGTGCACATAGGGGAATTCTTTCTGAACGGATGACCTTAGCCGTGCACACGTATGGAATTTTTTTCCGAATGGATGACCTAAGCCATGCGCACGTATGAACATTTTTTTGGGAATGGATGATGAACGGCTCATGCACAGTTTTCTGTGTAAAAACGGAAAAGCCATAGTGTACGTTTTCACATGAGAGGTCACATATTTTAGGTAATCCGACCCCGGTAAACTTGGTGCTAGGTTGGTAGATGAGTCCGAGGGCTTGTTCAGGGTGGCAATGAGCTGGCATAAAATTATTTTGTGCCCCACCAAGAGGCGCATATCGGATAGATCCTGCTCTGTTATACCAGCAAGGATGGTTTCCGATGTAATGTGGTGCTCCTCGAGTACTTCCACGAGGGCTGCATGAATTCCGTGCTTCCGTGATCAAATAAAGGGGTCTTTATTCGATCCCCTCCTATTCTTGCCTTATGTCACTATCACTGCAAGGGCAGTGCCCATTCTTTTTATGACATGGACAACAACGAAGACCTCTGCTCCATGTGGATTCAGCCAGCAGACCTCTGCGTAAGACTTGCTGTTTCTGTCACCAACAAAAGGTCTGTATTGATGTCATGACGCTCTAAGGGTCTGCTGTACAGACGGCAAACACCTGCAGCTTGATGCAACTGTGATTCACATGAAAAATCCCAAATAAGCAGAAAATATTCCAGAAAATAATCATACCCAGCCAAAAAGTTCTGAGGGAATATGGTTTCAAAAAACCAAAGTTTTACGAGGAAATGTATGGGGCTTAACATAAATTTCCATTTTGCAATGTTCTCAGATTCCTTTTCCATTAATAAGGTAAGCCTCCGTTTTGCTTTAGCCATTGCAGCAGAGGCAGCCACAGCATCTATGTCGGTTCCTTGAGGGTCCTGAAGGGGGGTCCTAAATCCCAGTTTCCAGCCCAATGTTGGTCCAAATCCCAGTTTCCAGGCTAATTTTGGTCGAAATCCCATTTCATAAACAAAAAAATCCCATTTCCATAAGTACAGGTTAAAAACCTGTGCATATATATAATGACTATATTAAATTAAAAGGGCAAACTGTTGATATTTGGATGTGCCAGGTATGCTACTTGTTTTCTTTGCTGCTTTCTTGGGCATTTTTTTCCGGCGTCAGTGACAGCACTTGCTGTAGTGCCCGAGGTCGTTGACCCTGAGATCCCCGGGGCTGTTGAACCTGTAGCTTTCTCGAACACAATGTTCACAGATGCCTTTTTAAATGTTGTAATACGTTGGATGATCCTCACCAGTTGTGACCGGGATTAAGAACAAAAGGCGCTCTCTTCGTGCTGCCCGCTTCAACGTTGAAGCGGGCAGCAACAGTCTCTTTTATCCACATAAAAGTCTGTTGGGTTGCGCTTCAGATCTAATTCGGTCTTGCTGTTTTGCGTGTGTAATACCGCATCGTTTGAAGAAACATATTTCAATTCGAAAATCATAGTGCGCCATTGATTGAATCGCTCATGCTGTACGACGCCATTGTGATGTTTGATTTCCGATTTCTGACACGTGCAGAGCTAACAAACCGCTGATCACAGACATGACATGACCACAGCGTAAAGCCTGCTGAATGTTCTCTACTGTTTCTATCTCTTGGTCACTTTCTCTAGATTCTAATTTGGCAGCCTCGAGAAAAATAGCTTGTACAGCATCTGCAGATGCTTTCATCGCTTTTGCCATTTTCGTTAAACATGATTTCTTTCACTACTCGACCGTAGGTCCACGGCCAACGGTTTTAAGTCCCAGAGATTGTTTTTTTTCTCCGTAGCTTTGAGCACTGCTCCTGCACATTCTGACGTGACAACATCTAGGAGTCGTTTACGATATCCTGTTGCTCAAACAGACTTTGTGTTGGCCACTTCAGCAGAGGAAGCATCACTAGAAGGCTGGCTCCGACACCATCGCTCACTTTTGTGGGCAATCTACCAATGAAAACAAAAACAGGGAATACAAACTTGTAGAGTCTGCCCTGATACTAACAGATTTCTCACCATAGCTAATTTTACAGTTCAGCCCATATGGATGCGAATCAAAATAGGAAATGTGTCAAAACTTTCAAAAAAGACTTGCTAGATTTCCAGGTCTTACATTAATTGAAACACAAAACCATTTGTGAACCAGGGTGTGAATTTTGCCAAAAATGTGTAATTACCAGTGGAATCTGTTTGCGCCAGGTATCCAATTTCGATCCAATGGCCACATATATCGGCACACCTCTTTTAAAGGTCTCTCTCCATTCCAAAAGTACACACAAATGCCACCAAGAATTTATCACATAAATTAAAAAGACCTATTAAACATGTCATGGGAAATCATTATCACCTAAAGTTGTTGTACTAAAAATAAAGGGACTGTGTCACAGACTTTAGACAAATTGAGGTATGGGAAATGACCATCAAATTCTTTGAAATATGAAATATAACCTCTTAAAACAGTAAAGGAACATTTCAATAACAGCAAATACAAAAGAAGGCATAGATGGGCAAAAATGAAGAAGATTAAGTGCGGCTTTCTCCAAAAATCGACTAATATCGCCTTTCACTGGCACAAATTGGAAAAATCGATTTCGCTCATATTTTGCCCATAGATAGGCCCTAGTGAGAAACTAAACGGACTGCAGTTAGTTTTTCCTAATATAGCTTTCTTTCGTAGAAATATGCAAAAAACGATTTTGCCCCAAATTGGGAGCAAAAACAACTTCCGGTTTGACTGATTTTATTGAAAGTTTGATCGCCTCGTGCGTTATACTGCAGCTGTTTATTGATATTTCAATAACATTTATAATGTCTTTAGGTATTTAGTGTATGACTGAGCGAAAAATAAAACAAATCGAGATTTATTTTTAGCCTGAAACGGGGATAAATCCAAAGGCAAAATTTGCAAATGAGTAGCGAGCGAAATTATGCAGTAAAACTCTGCCATTTATTTCTATGTATGTGCGATAACCTAAAATATCGTAAAAACAATTTTTATGGGTTAACTAGACATTTATCTAATAGGATATTCAAAAAAATCTCTGGGGAAAAGGTTTTTAGTGGCCCGCTTTGGCCTTTGTTTATCACTAGTTTGCCGTAAATCAGAAAAAAATGTAAATAATTGCGTGACACTGCATGTCACAATACCCGCTGACAGTTTCACAATTTCCTGTATTTTAAATAATCTAATCATTTTAAAATACACGAAAAGGATAGATGTCACATGCCAAATGTAAATGGAAAGGAAACTTTTACTTGTTGTATACCAATATCGCGAGTGGCTGTGCTGTTAAGTGTTCTTCAGCTGAAATTCAGAACCAGGCAAATGTACGTGCTTTGTCTACTTTTCATTAAAGTAATTCAGAAGAATTCAAAAGGGCTTAGTTAAGATTTTTTTCTTTCCTATTGCACCACTTATGACAGAGTTTGTGACCAGGGCGTTCTGCTACAAGGGAAATGATAATTTTTGTCGCTCCTTTTATACTTCATTTAATAATCCTCAAAAACACCTACAGTCAAAACACCTCAAGCGTTCCTGTCAAGGATGGATTAATGATTCCATTATTGCAAATTTGATTTCCTTCTTTGCTTCAATATTCCATTCTTGAATTGAATATTTCAATGTTCAAACGGCGACTCATTTCAAAACTTGAATGTTGATTGGATTTTTGTCTGGCTTCACGCGACAGGCACGTGGGAATTCGGCCTGAATTTGCATAAACTAGTAAACTGTCAAATGTCACACATGGTATTTTCTCATCGTTTCGTTCTTCACATTCTTTGATTTCAACCCTTGCCTATACCAAAAGGGAGGCAAGAAGTTTTAGTGCGCTGAAAAGGCACAAAAATGCTACTGGCAGAAGAAAAAGTGGGGAAAATGTGGTTGACCCATTTTATGCAAATTGGGGAACTTTTTCAAATTCTCACGTGCTGTCGCATGAATGAAATCAACATTTGAGTTTTGAATCGAGTCGCTGTTTGAACATTGAAATATTCAATTCAAAAATGGAATATTGAAGCAAAGAATGAAATGAAATTTGCAATAATGGAATCATTAATCCACCCTTGACAGGAACGCTTGAGGTGTTTTGACTGTAATACAAATGGCAAATTTAATAGCGTAACTAACCAACTTACAATGGTTTCTTACACTCAATTTGTTACAATTTTTATGGTGAAATTAACTGTCACTTACAACGATATGAAATTATTATAAAAGGATCTGCTAGCGCTGTTCAAATCTTTTGGCTAGATAGAGAATTCACAGCGTTTAGCTTTGGCACGGAATCGACTATGAAAGGTAACATGGATTAGCACACAATATTCCGGGAATATTGCAAAAACTAACACCTTCCCATGTGACGGCTTTCTGCGTTTGCAACTGAGGCGTTTCTGCCAAGAATGAAATGAATGAATGAAATACTTTATTAAAGTGTCTGAAGTATTTAGCTTAAAAAAACTAATTGTGGACACTATTTACATTATTATATATCTAAGCTATTTAAAGTTAAAATATTTACACTTAAATTCTAAGAAGAAGAAAAACTGAAGAATCGTACTACATACATTAATAAATAAATAAATCAATAAATTACAATAGAATATAAAATTTTATCATAAAAGTAGGTGAAAGATAAAAATTGCAGTTAAGAGTTAAAAATTAAAAATTTAAAAATGTGTATCGGCTAGCTGCATATGTCACATTGACACTCAGTTTGTATAAGACGGGTGAGGTCTTTTTTTAAAATACTGTTTTTAAAACTCGTGACATTATGTTTTTCTCTATCACTGTGGTCTAGTTTGCTCCATAGATAAGGCCCGAAATATCGTAAAGAATGTTTTCCATAATGTACTGTGCGAAAACGTGGAATATTAAAATCAGCGTTCCTCAGATTATATCGTTTCGGGGCTGTATTAAATATTTCTGTTATATAAGTGGGCACAAGTCCGTGTTTTACTTTATACATTAGAATGGCAATGTTTTGTAGACGTCTTTGGTACAGACTTGGTAGACCTGCTCTTTTCAGTAGCTCACTGTAGGTCTCCGATTGGGATTTAAAGACTGCCCTGAGTGCGCGCTCTTGAACTCTCTCCATTTTCTTCTTATCGGATGATTTGCAAAAGTGCCATACAATATCACAATATGTAAGGTGAGGCAAAATACTAGATTTGTTCAGCTGTAACTTTGCAGACCATGGAATTAGATTACGTAGTCTCATTAACACCCCAACCTTACAACTCGTTTTCTTGCAAATATCACTAATGTGTTCACTAAATGTCAGTTTGTTGTCGATGGTTACACCAAGAATTTTAAGATACTCCGATGATTTGACTTCATGACCATCGAATTCCATCTTCAGTGCATATTCAGGGGTTCTCTTGGAAGGTTGTGGATCAAGGGTAAGGATCTGGTATTTCTGAGGGTTGGCTTGCAGTAGGTTCTCCTTGTACCACTGTGTCACTGCCTCTGTTTCTCTCCTAAGAGTTTGGGCGGCCTTCTGTATATCATTATCATTGGCGTATATTTGGTGATCATCAGCATACATAAATAGACTAGCAGACTGCCTATGTAGCGAGAGATCATTTTGGAACAGATTCCAGAGAAGAGGCCCGAAGGAGGAGCCTTGTGGACACCCCCTTTTTTTGTTCTTTCCATGCGCTGTGCGCTTCTTGCAGTTTGACTCTGTTTCTTCTACGCTCAAGAAAAGATCGCAAAAGATTTAGTGCTCTTTCAGAGAAGCCGTATGCTTTAAGTTTCTGGATCATTAGTGCAGGGTGCAATGAGTCAAAAGCTTTGCTCATATCGGTGGATAGAACAGTCACGTACTCCTTATTATCAGCAGCCATTTTCCAGTCCTCAGTTAGCCTTATCAACGTAGTTTCACTGCTATGTGTCTTTCTGTAGGCAGACATTTTCTGATATAGATGTGGATTCATGGTTTCCATGATTTGCTTGGAAAGTAATGACTCAAATACTTTAAAGGTGACAACTACACCACTTTAAAGGTGACAACTACACCAGGAACTCCACCAAAAGACTCGATGGCAGCCTTCATTTGAGCAGCATTTTGACAGGCACGTAGCTGAGGTTTTAGGACGGGTGTTCGTATTGACAGGAATATTTTTTAGGGGGTTATTAAAAACGAGCGCCGAAGGCGCGAGCCTCTAGGGGCGTCTGGGGGCATGTCCCCCAGAATATTTTGAAATCTAGAGGCCCGGAAATGCTATTTTCAGCATTGTGCACGTCAATATTTCAAACTCAATGGAGTGTAAAATAACACTTATTTTTAGTCATAACCACAATATTTCCGGCGTTTTGTTAACTTGATTCATTCATACATACATACCGGCTTAGTACACTAAACGTTTTACAAAAGCTTGACTTGTGGTACAAAGGCATCTCAGGGTAAAAGCTTAAGCCCCCCAGACCCCGGCTCCACCGTCAATTTACTGAACACAGCGTCAAAGCGTCAATATGCACTAAATACACGTATCAACTGGGTCCCCCGAAATTGTATTCCCCGCCTTTCGTCTATTGATACTCCATTTATCAAATCCCGAACGCCTGTTAAGGAAATATTTTTCAACGATGGGATTATTTTGACTACATATAATACTAGGTCACTAGGATATATTGAGGCCACTTACTTACTAATTCACTACAGGACTATTCGTAAAGCAAACTTGACAATTGCATCATCCTCGGGTGGAGGCCATGAGAGCCAGTGAGGAGAGCCCATTCTCCTAACAATTTAATACTTTCCCGATACTTTTTGCGTTTTCTGGCAGGGTAATTTAAAAGCTGCAACACTAAATGTTTGTTTTCCATTTCCCCACTCTTTGCTAAAAGCTGAAAATCAACAGTTTGTGTTTTCAGTCCTCCATTATTGACCTCCAAAGGGGGTCGTTCGAACCCCTCAAACCCCTCGAACCCCCCTTCCTACGCGCCTGAGCAGCATTTTGAGGTAGATTTGCATGTGGGATTTAATGGTCGCCGCTTTTCGGTCACATGCTCCCTTGCCACCTTGTGGATCCGAAAAATCCATTCTCTTCAAGGTAACACTGGCTTTATCTGCTACCACTTCAGCACCAACAATGGTCGAAGCACAGTGATAGCACCCCGCGTTGTCCTGTCTGTAGAATACTGATTCAAGGTTTGGCATACCAATGTGAGAACATCCGCCATTATGCCAAGCACTGAGTGACTGTCCTGGTCGCAAGCTTGAAAAATGTGCACGAATGCCATCGTCTCGATTTGTCGGTTTGGTCGCTGCCGTAGTGCCACTGTGATGTGCCAAGGTATCCCTCGCTTGGCAAACCAGTCGCTTTGACTTTCTCTATACTTTCTGGGAACTTCATGGCCCAATCTTGGACCAAGAAAACAGAATTTTCCTCTAACATTTCCATTACATCGACTCTGGCCTCATCTTGGTTAACTGCACGAAGAAGGTGAGCTTTCCAGGCACTGATGCTACGCCTTGCTTGTTCAGTGTTAAAGGTTAACTCGTCCATTTCTTCGGTTTCTGTTGCAATTAGCTTAAGGGCGTCTTCTATTTCTCTAATGCACACCTCCACCAGGCTGCAACAATCACACACCCCATCATGGATATGACTACATTCTCCCTGGTATTTGGAACATTTGGCATCACTGAGCGCAAAACATCTACAATGGTCTGGGACAGTCGACGACTCAGAAACACGTACCTTAAAAAATAAAAGAGGATCGTATGAGAAATTACGCTATAAAACAAGCACGTGTTAGTCTCAAAGCTGTTGCAATGTCTTAAGGGTTATTTGTTGTCCTTACCATGAAGTCACTTTTCAGGTAACGCTTGGCCAATTTCAGTTGCTCCTTTCTTTGTTTCGCCCAGGACATACCCATTCCAAGCTCACCCAGTCGATCAGCCACAATTTCAAGTTCCTCAAACGCTTTCGCGCCAGAAGCAGTAATGTAGTCCAGTAGTAAGGGGTATCGGCTTATGAAAACATGCTTGACCTCGCCTCTGTAAATGGGGTACTCGTGAAATGACTTTGGTCTGTTACTGTACTGATTTCCTAAAAAACACAATGGGAGATAATTTAAATAAATCCACTTTACTATTTTACGCCCCTAAGCGCAATTCCAACTACATGAAGACCAATATTCATAAACCTATGAATCAACCGGAATGGCGGGGAATTGAACCTTCTTTAGTAATCGATCAAAATGAGGCGACTGAAACATTTTTGTGAAACGAAATTTTCGATGTACGTTTTGCGATATATTGGTCACGTGATCAATGGTTACACTGGAGCCATCATGTCAATCAGTCAGATTATCCATCAGTCAATCAATCAATCAAGCAAGCAAACGATCAGTCAGTAGGTCAAACATATCTTTTCATTTTTCATTTTTTTCAAGTAAGTGTATATCGCTGTACCCATACCGAAGGCTGACAATAACACTGCACATCAAGTGTTGCTGGGGCATTGTTAGGAATTTGTCAAAGGATTTCTGTGCTGAGCCCAGGGAGAACACTTCGGGTTTGAAATTTTCTAGACTTACAAAGTGACAATCTCGAAGCTAAGTGCATGACCACTATAAAACAACATTTGCATTTTACAAAAATGTAATTGCCACGTAGAGTTAACTCTCGTTTTACTGGACACGCTCGGGGCGTCGTTCAGTGCTCGGTATAGCGAGAATCCCAACGGGGCTACTCAAAAAAGTACCCTTTTATATACCATATTGACAGGAAAGGCACCCCTTTTGTATACCTTTTACTGAAAAAAGGTACCCCTTTCATATACCGAAAAAACACATGCATGACATATGCCTAAAACAGGAATTCTACATGGCTTTTAATAATATTTAAAAGGTGATATAAGGTGCGTTTGTTCAATATGATTATTTAAATTGAAGACCCTTTTAAAAACCTAAATGACCGACGTATTGACCCTTTCATGTACCAAAACTTGTGAAATCCCTACCCTTTTATATACCTGAAGCATGAAAAAGGTACCCCTTTCGGGCGAAGCCTCCCCGTATATGCCATAAGAGGGAGTAACCCCCCTCGGGGAGGGGGGTGGGGGGCGGTCGGGCGAGAGTCTGTAATAGCGGGAGTCATTTACAGTCAAACCTCTTTCGGCGGGGATCTGAATTTTGTCCCTAATATCGAGTGTCCGCAAAAGCGGGGTGTCCGTAAGGAGAGAGTTGACTGTACATCATAACAAGAGGGCTGAATTAAAAACAAATCTTTCATGTAAACAGGCTCTTAGCATGCTCTGCTGCTTAATCGTGAATTGTTTCATTTTTTCTTTGTGTTACACCATTACTCCTTTAATTCTGAAACTTTTAAGGATAAAGAAGCCCTAGGTTTTTTGGGTCTTGATTGTGTCCCCCATTCGATCATCCCCGTCACTCGAAATCCCAAGTATCCCCTCCCCCCACCCCCAAGAGGTGCTGTGCATGCCTGTTATATATATTTTCTCATTGTTGTCCGAAATAAATAAATTTTACACTTGCTTAAAACGCCATGGATTTCTTTTAAGTAAAGGCTTGGCATACCAATCTTTAACTCTTTCATTTGACTCACAACTTCTTCTTCCTTGTTATCTATGTCGACAAGTGGAGGCGAGTTCTTTGCTGCTAATTTTGACAACTTGTCTTCTTCGGACGCTGAACTCAAAATTTCCCTGCATGATCTGCACATACCTAATGCAAACAGAAGGAAAACTATCAGCCGTATTGTATAAGACAAGAAGCGATAACACGAGTGAGAAGTCGATATATACCTGATCCAACGGGAACCAAATGTCCCGTTCTTTTGAGAATTAACTTCGAGGTCTTGTTTACCCCTCTTTCGGCTTTTGGATATTTTCCTCTCACCATTTTGTGTAGAGATATATCTTGAGGGACCCTACATCTTTCGGTTCCTCTTGTCCAGCCGAGACCAAGGGATGAGCGATTAGATGGGCAAACAGTCATCACTTCGACATTTTTTGGAGTGTTAAACATCGCCGCACGAGCAAGTATTAACTCAATTTTACTTTCCACATCATGGAATTGAAAGAGTGACTTGTGTTGTGCTACATTTTTAGCGCACGATAAAAGTGGGACGATCTCCGTAGACTGCTTTCTGTCTCTGCGATCAAAGGAGCACTGACCACCAACTAATGACTTAAAAGAACAACAAGCATTCATCTTGTTCGAAGAGTCGTGTTCACTGAAGTGAGGGATTGTCGGATAAGGACGTGTTTTCAAACTTAGATAATTTAATTTAACAATTTGCTTATCGCAAGTAAAATCTATTTAGGACTGATCCAAATATTGCGTTGAATTCTGGCGCTAATCATTTTCGAAGTTTCAGTTCATTGAAATGTGCTATTCGGGCAAATGTGCTATTCGGGCAAAAAAACGTAGAACTCTGAATATAACTTTAAAAGCTATCAGGCAATTGTATGTTTTCTGTAAGATCTTCTACCATAAAGGTGTTTATAGTCCTCAGTAATACCTTCAGTGTTGATACCTGTTAGTAAATAATTCTAACCAACATTTTTTTGCTTTATATTTTTGCTTCGCTTATAGGATAATAATTGGGAAAATATCGGCAATCTGATACAAAAAGAAACAACAACGCATCAATGAACAGAATCAACATCATTGCACTTCGGCGGCAAATACTTATAATTTAATTATTTGCTAGTTCCCTTCAGATCACGTAAAGAAATAAGCCAAACAATATTGACTCGTTGTTACGTTTTATAATTAAACTGAGAATTTCTCAAACAGACTGAAAATGCTTTTTATTTATACGACCGCTTTTTGAAAATGATCGAGGGGTTAACAGCTTAAAACTACAAACACAGAATTTCGCTAGGTTAAACCTTACCGACGGGCCGTCTAGCATGTTGTGATAAAGAGCGTGTTAAGATCACGCAATTATTTCAAAACAGGTAAAGGGAAAATCTCTCATTGCTTTTACCTTTTCAGAGAGTTCAGCACATGACCGTTTCTATACTTGGGTTGTTTGAAAGTATTTGTTTCAAAAAGATAATTTCCCTCGCGCTTCACTAACTTGTCACGTAATTCCTGTCACGCTAAAACGGCAGATTTTTGGCGAAATTAGTAATAAGTAGGCAAGGGGACACTTGAAACCTTTTTCCCAGAGATTTTTTACGATATCCTATCAGATGGGTGTCTCTTTAACCCATAAAATGCATATTCACGTTATTTTAAGTTATCGCACAAAGAAAAAAATGGCAAAGTTTTACTGTATAATTTCGCTCGCGACCCAATTGCAAATTTTGCCTATCATTTTATCCCCATTTCAGGCTCCAAATTAATCTCGAATTGTTTTATTTTTCTCTCAGTCATACAATCAAGACCTAAAGAGAATATAAATACTATTGAAAGATCCATAGACAGCGGCAGTAAAATGCGCGAGGCGATCAAATTTTCAAAAGAATCAGTCAAACCGGAAGTGGATTTTGAGCCCAATTGGGGCGAAATCTTTTTTGACATATTTCTACGAAAGGAAAATGTATTAGGAAAAACTAACTACGGTCCGTTTAGTTTCTCACCAGAACCTATCTATGGGCAAAATATGAGCGAAAACGTGCATTCCATTTGTTCCGCTGTCTGGTTGATAATTCTAGGAAGTCGCACTTAAAACGGATTGCGATATGGGTTTTAGAAATCTTGTTAGACTTAACAGTTTTCAAAGTTAATCTCTTGTCCAAATTCACAATTGCAAAGTTCAAGTAAATACCCAGACCACATTACGGTCTTATTGCACGCACTTTTGTGCTTTTTCTGACCTTTCTTGAATTAGCTGTGAGTAGAGTTCATAACGATTACGATGAAGAATTGTTTTAAAAGAGAAGTTAGTTAAGTTGTCATAAAGGCCAGACCTGATGCATCGCTTTACATCTTTTGTTTGTACAAATCGTTACCAAAATATTGCAAACTCGAAAAGGATTGACGTTAGGGGGATGTAAGACTTTCCGTCACTTCCGGGACGTACTCTCGGCTCACCGAGTTGTGAATTGCAGAGCCCGCATAAAGTTTCCTCAGTGGAAAAAACGTTCGGCCATTTACCCTACGTAAATACAAAAGAGAAAAGAAAGGTGACTTATAAGACAGTGTAAATTATCTCTTGTCAGTACAAATTTCCAGTCATTACCTTATATACGAGTAAAAGCCAGCTTACTTAATTTAAATTAAGAGAACTTCAATACACTAAATTACTGCTATTAATATCATTCACATGCACTGTTTGTTTTACCTTGGTTAAATCTAACACGGTGGCTGCATCTTTTTCACTTACCCTCTGCAAAATCTCAACCCTAATCCTGTAGGAAAGAGATCTTGAAAGGTTCCTCCGAATGGTTGATGATTGCATACAACTTTGTTCAGTGCCGAAGACTGGACCATTGGCGACACACAAGACCCCTGAGATGTTGATGATGACTGTCAGGCTGCTTCAGTGGCTATTGAAGGGCTTGCGGGAACAGACGGACATGAAGAATTGCAGACAGTGACAGATAATTCTGTTGTTGGCGAAGACGTTGATGGGGAAGTCAAAGAACTAGTGGGCAATGACTCCGCGAAGAGATGCCGACATAAGCAAAATATCAAATGCTGATGAATTAAATGCACAACTTTTTAACGTTTTGTTGTTTACCCATTGACATGTTTGAAAGAGGCTGACAGTGTTTCGAGGTGCAGTGCAATACATTGTCCTTCTTACTGGTATGGACATATCCTATAGGAGATGAAGCACTTGGTGGCCCAAAAGCAACAAACATGTTGCTTGCCACTTTGAATACTGCAGGGAATCGAAGTAACTTTTGCAGCACCTCTTTCCTCAGTGGTTTTTTATAGTATTATCCCCTAGGTATTGATCAACCGAGCAGTCAATCAAAACCCACTGTTCCTCTGGCTGGTTGGTTTACTGAAGATGTTGGCATGTTAAATGACACACACTTGCGTCTGGACTGCCAATGGTAACAGCCTGTGCACCTTTGCATTGTTCATGATGACAAAATTTAACTGTATGATCTGTCAAGATGAAACACCTGTCGCCACGGGGACTAGTAAGCACAGAAAATAGATTCTCTACACCCTGCCACGCCAGCTGTACACATTCAGGATTACTTAACTTTGGTCTTTTGATACGTGGAACATGCGTACCACCGATATGGTGTCCACAATTGGTACAGTTTGCAACTGGAACACCGGGCATTTGCCACTTCTTCTGGCAGTCCACTGCATGTCCGATTGCTCTATGATAAAAAAGAAGTCTCTAGATTTTAAAGGGCCATATCACGTTTTTCAATGCCATCTTTATGGTTGGTTAAAGCGGGTAGAAATTACAGTATTGTGTGGGAATCACACAACAAATATCTTTTACAAAAATTGAATTCTGGATAACTTATCAATTGTAAATTTAAGATATTAGGCAAACGTTTTTATTCACCAACATTGAAGGATGCAGCTCGGATAGAAAAAATTCAGTTACGTTTTCAATTTTCCATACATTTCTCTGTATTTTTTTCTGCCGATTTAGGACATTCCCGTTTTGGGCAATTTTAGTTTTTACGCCCACGTTAGATGATATAATGTGCCTGTGAACTCGGGCATTCGCATGAAGAGCAAGTGTTATAACCACAAGGCATATAATGTTTCCCTTAAACAAAACAACTGAAACAAAACCGCCGAAACAACGGAAATGGCCGAAACAAGCGAAACGAAACAAAATATTCACGTGCAAAAAATTCAAACTTGTCCAAATTCACAATTGCAAAGTTCAAGTGGTGATAAGGAATGTACTGAATAAAAAGGGGGTGGAAACGCCAGATCATGAAATTGATCTGGAAAATGTTGACGTTAGGACCAGTCTTCAGTTTGGAGACAAAGACTTTTCCTCGAAGCGTGGCACTCAGTCCGAGATGGAAACACTATTAATGAACACGTAGCATTCCCGAACATTTTTAAGAAACTTAATTTTTAATTGCATACCACCACCTATTCTATCCTTTTTAGTTGCGTTTTTAGAGTTTCCACCCCCCTTTTTATTCAGTACATTCCTTACCACCTTTTCCTGCATTTTTTAGTTCTTTTATTATTATTATTCCTATAACATCAGGGACGCCATTTTAAATTTACGTATTGCTGAAGAATGCTACAGCAGTAGCCGAAACATCCTGCGCATATTTTAAACCAGTGTCAACTTTTATCAAATAATTTTAATCAAATTTCCTTTATTTTGTGTAAATTTTCAGCGACTTCTTCCCATTTTGTTCCTCTGGCCACAGTACTCTTTCTGGTCCCGCGTAAAGGATCAGTCACAAGTATTTCTCGCCACAACATTTGATCATGAGCCATATTCAACTTCTTGAACGCTAATGGTGACATCGAAGAACCTTCCAGCGTATTGTGGGTGATTGGTAGTTTCACTGAGCACAAGCAGGTTTCAGGATCTGGTAGGCTCATACTCCTGTCTGTGTGAATGCTTCCCTCAGCAATGCTGGCATCTCTCTCTTGCCAGTTATAACATGCAAAACATCTTTGACGTTAGGATGTAAACCTAAAATCAAACCACAACAAAATAAATTTTGGATTATAGTTAAAATGTGTTAGTTACATGCATGTATTAAAGGTTGGAAGTAACTGAACATAGTGCCATCAACGTACCCACCTTACCAAGGGCACAATGAATGACTAAAGTTAAGCTCCAAACTTCCCAACAAAGGAAAGGAACATATAAGAAAATCTATTATAACATTATACAAATCAAGAGTTTTCTAATTTCTTGAACCTCAGATCATGACAAGTACACGACAAGTTATTTGAGATCAAAAGAAATGCAAATGAGGTGAAATGCCCAATTTTATACTTTATGTGCTCGAATAACTATTGTTTGTGTAACAGCAGGTAATACAGGTTAAATTAGTCCCATATAACAAGTTTTTGAAACATTTCGGCCACTTGATTTCTTTCTTACCAAAGCGATACCAAAAATCCAAATTTTACACCCCTAAGAGAGACGATGAGCATCCTCGTCACTTTCATATGCGAGTTCCCCCCCCCCCCCGGATGCCCCCTATCAGAAACACCCTATTTCTTTCTTAACCCCATCAGAAAAAAGACCACTTTGTGCTCATTTTTTTACTTCCTCCATCAAAAAGAATCAAAGGTACTAACATATGCTAGACCCTGAAGAAAAATTTGTCAATGTTGGGGGGGGGGGGGTTAATTTTTTTTTTCAATAATGTCATCAAGTTCTTTGAGCCTTCTAAACAACACAGTGTGCTTCAGAATTTGACTCATTGTAATGCTGCATCAGGTGGTAGATTCAATGTAGCAAAGTCTCTGAGCTCTGGAACAAATAACATTTTAAATCTGTGGACTTCACTTAACTCAAAGTAACATTTTATGGTTGTGTATTTATGGTATCAAATTAACTTCCCTGTTAAATAAAACATTTTTTTCTATATATGTTAAGAAACAAAATATAAACATTAGGCATTGACATCATCCCTTAATTAAAAAGGTTTAAATAATTGAGAGTTGCAGCCTTTGCACATGCAAAAGCAGATCTCAGAATTAATAGCTGTTATGTTGTTGTTGTTTTTTAGTAAAGATTACATCTTTACTAGTGTATTGAAAGGGGTAATATATTCATACCAGTTAAATGACTTTCGTTGTATTTGCAGGAGTACATTATTTTGTTGTTATATTGCATAGTTTTATCTTATTTGGTGTTGTTTTTTAGTAAAGATTACATCTTTACTAGTGTAATGAAAGGGGTAATATATTCATATAGTTAAATGACTTTTGCTGTATTAGCAGGAGTATATTATTTTGTTGTTATATTGCATAGTTTTATCCTATTTGGTGTATAAAAAGGAGTTAGTTATTGTAAAGATCTTTTCTTAACCGGTGTATTATAAGAGGTCAATTATTTAAAAACATGTCAAAAGTAATCATTTAGTAGTAAGGAAAAGATTTCTTCTTTACTGGTTTAATGAAAGGCTCCACCACTACCCTTGTCTAAAATGATCATAATTAAGAGTGAAATTCTCTATTTTTTTAGAATTTTAAGTCACGACTATAAAATCGAGATTTTTTTTATTATGCCAAAAAGACCCTTTGGGGGAACTATTTTCGAAAATATTATATAATACTTCCAGCGAGTTTTATTTTTGGAGTAAACGAGGAAATTTGTAATTCGAGCCCATGCTGTCTGTACGTCGAAAAAAACTAATTAATTGAGAGCAATTTTGTTGCATTTTCGATGCGCTCGTTCTCAAGTTCAGAAACTTGCCATGAGTTCCTTTTCATATGAGTAATTAACCATCCTTAGGTCTTCCTTTTGAACAGAAAATCGTTTTGAAATATATAACTGTTTACATCTTTTTACCCGTTTAAAAATTCTACCGATCGCAATTTAATTAGAATACCAAATTTCACCTAACTTCAGAGGGCCAGAACTCCAAGGGTATACGTTTCTATCGGCAAAACATGGGTTCTTTGGAAAGCTTAATCCTTCCTTCTAATCATATCCGAAGCGTTAGGTTGGCCCGTAAAAAATGAGTGAGCTAGCACGAAAAATATATATGCAATTTTGACATGCTTCCGCCATATTTATTCTGCAGCTAACCGGGTAACGACGAACTATACATGACTATATTGTAATTTGGTCTTATACTATCGCCCTTATCAGTTTCAATGAGTTTACTTTTTTGTCACAAAACTACAATATCTTAATTTTTAATGTAAACGAATTGTTTTAATAAAACACAAGGCACTCAACAAACACAACAAACAATCACTCACCGTCGTGCCGCCGTTTATGTGCGGAAGACTGCGTGGAAAGATATTTGTCGCTGTTGACCGTTTCCGTTGATCTTATTTTTAGTTTTCATAATAACTCACTTTAGTTGGAGTCAAGAGGACATCCAGCAAGTAATAAAATATCTTTCAAACGATGCATTCGTGTACAGGGCCCTTTCATCGTGTCCTGTTAATTATTCTTGTCACGCAAGAAAATTGCCATAGAGAGGAAAACAAGCTGAATCACGTGCACGGGTGACCGGAAGGAAAGAACTTCTGTTTTGAATTTGGATTCGTACTGTAAGTTTGTGCATGTTCTGTAAAAAATTGAGGGCCTAATTTTTTTACTGAAGCATTTGAAAAGCTTTCCTTACTTTTAAAATAAAATAATTTAATTTCATTGTTTGTCTCGTTTTTCTTCGTAGCTATTTATAGTGCGTACTGTTTGAAGAAGTAACGAGTTCTTGTCAATCAAAATGTCAATAAAATGCATTTAGAAAGAATAAATAATATTTTTTTCGCTTTTTACGGGCCGACAAAATTTCTCTGGCGTTTTGATTACTTAACATGGCATCCTGCAATTATTCGGCGTTATTCGAAAGCGTTTCAGGCTGTGGATCTAGTTCCAAAGATCCTCAAGATGTACAATGCGTCGTCATAAGTGATTGCAACAAAGACGTTTCCTCGCATTTGACGTCGTTGAAAATTGGACCGGATGAAGCAATTTGTGATGAATCTACGTTGTTGCTGACAAGGGCAGGTAAAATTCTGATTTGTTTCATATTTAACACTTTTTATTTCATGGGACGACCGCATTTTATTTGTTCGTGACATTTACACTTACTTTTCTCAGGTATATTTAGAGTTGAAGAGCACCATTTGTCAATGATAATTTGCCCTCATCATCGAGAGAAATATGGCCTACGTTGGAGATGTGGAAAAGTGAGATGCGGCGTTCCAAATCAATTAGCTGGTCACAAATCTTTGACAGCGAAGGGAGACCGCGGAATGAATAGTAGGGAATCGTCTTTCGTATTCATCGAAACTGGGGAACTTCATCCTGTTGGAACTCGTGAGTACATACACTTGTCTTCTAGTCACGCAACGGCTGCAGGGGAGACTACTTTTTTCTTTATGTTTACTTAGAAACTGCCCCATTTGGGGTGAGGCAGGGGAGGTATACCCATTCTTTTTTACACAAAAAGGCTTCACCCCGGGATTTACTTCAAATATCATTCATTTTGCTTAAAATGGCACCTCTTTCATCTTTGTAGTTAAATTATTCTTATCAATACCCTCTTGTACCATACGCCCAAACCGTGGAAATTCCTATCTTTTTATATACCCCCGAAGGAGCGCCTTTCGGTCGGCCCCTCCCTGTATACTAATAGTCCACTATAGGGAGTACCCCTCCCAGCGGGACTCTTTCAAGTAATCTGTTTGCCACAAATTATCAGGGACATAATAGCCACGAGGTTACCAACAAATAAGTATTTTGAAAACAGCCAAAACATCATGGTCCACTGCGTTTCATGTCTGTGTTTTTTTTTACGTTGACATAATCGACATGCCAATACAACTTGTGGGTGCTAGGCTTCCACGGAGTATTTATATTTATCATTTTTTAAAGTAAATTTGCCCTCTTTTACTAACTTACAAAACCATGCAAAAATGTGACATTAAAAAAAGGAAGCCTCGAGGCAAGCGGTCCATACTGCCAGAGTTTATCGCGGTTTCGGTTGCATTTATCGGCTGGGAATATTTCTATTCCCCCTGAATGGGATGCTAGTCCATCCCAGGGTACCCTCCAGCATTATTTCTCCAGTACCCATTTATACACCTGGGAGTGTCTTGCCCAAGAACACAACACAGTGACCCCAGCCAGGGCTCGAACCAGGACCTTTCGATCCGGAGTCCGGCGCGCTAACCAGTAGGCCACCGTGCTACCCATCATGTGAGATAGCAGTGAAAAATATCTTTCTCTTTCGTTTAGCAATTTGCAAGCGATGCAGGGAACATGTAAAAAGCCTCATTGACAGTACTTCGACACTGGAACCAAGTTCAGACGCTACTTCCTTGGAGGCCTCTTCCTGCCTAATGGTACCTTCCACATCTGAAACTGAATATGACACAGACCATTCAGAAAGCAGTGAACTGGAATCAGCGCAGGTAATAATGACGTGGAATGACAAAAAGCTATCTTTTTTTTCTAATGAAAAGATCCTAACTAGCATTAAATCCATTAGTCTACTAGTGGTGCCTCAATTTTCTCAGAGATAGGCAATTACGCGAGTACGCGCAAAATTCCTTTGCACCGAAAGATGTCAGGGGCGAGAAAAATTCGCTCGTTCTTTTTTTTGGGCATGCGCTCGAGTATACGTCCCTTCCTGAGAACATGAGGGAATCTTCGTAGTTTATATCCACTAAGTCAACTTTGGTATCAGTGCTTTAAATTACTTTCAGTTTAAGTTGGTTACGTACGTTGCATTCTAACAGGAGGGAGAAATGAGTACGACATCAGAAGGAGCGGAAGAATTAACAATGGAAATGGAATGCCTGCAGATCGGAGACGAGAGTTTCGTTCCATCTTCACAAGCCACGAGTGAAACATCGTCCTCGATTGAAATTGGACAGTCTCCCTTTGAGCTAAAACGGCAAAAACTGAATGCTTTCCTTGAAGAGTGTCAAATAAAAGCCTTGGGAAAACCATGGTTAAGTTGGACCCAAGCTAGTGCAAAAACACGGGAAAGATACGTAGCAAATTCCTCGGAAATAGTCTCCTCCGTTCTCAAGGTTGTGTATCCTGATGATCCCGCTTCTCTGTGGCTTGAACTGCAAACGTCTACAAAAGTTAATGTGATGTTGGGTTCCGAAACTGGGTATCATCCGTCTGAGAGATGCTATCTTGAAGCTTTGGCTGAATCATATAACAATGCCTCCAGTTGGGATACCAGACGACAAATTTTATCATGTATGGCTGGCGTCGCGAGCTACAGAGCGATAGCAACATTTATCCCTGGGTTGTCACAGTATCGTTATACCATTGCAAACTTGCACCGCCTGCATTATGGGAGAGCAGTTCCAGTTCCGAAACAACCCGCGCCAAGATTACGAATTACCAACAAGCAACTTGACCACTTTTTGTGCTTTATCACTAGTCCGCATCTTGTCCAGGATCTTCCTTTCGGTGAAAAGAATTTGCGTTTATCATCTGGTCAGTACATCGAGGTTCCCAATATCATCCGAACCTTGGTTCCTCAACGAATCGTGAAGCAGTACAAACAGTACTGCTCTGACACGGGTTTTGCACCTTTCAGTGAAAGCACGATGTTAAGGATCCTTTCCGAGTGCAGTGCATCGGTGCGTAAATCTCTCCAAGGCCTAGACTACTTTGCTGCCGAAGGTGCACGGGCGTTTGATACTTTATCAGATCTATTACAGCAGATGTTAGAGAATGGAGCAAACAAAGAGAGGGTAGTTGGCTTACAGGAAGCTTTAAAGGCAGGGAAATTATACCTGAAGTGCGACTTCAAGGTAAAGATACTAAGATAGTTTAAGAAAAGAGAAGAAGGGGAAAAAAGGAATACGAAAATTACATTTACGACGTTACCATCTATTATGTGTGCAGGGTTTTTAACACCACTGTATTTTTTAAGTGGTGCAATGCGACCACAGTAGGCATTGGCGGATTTTGCTACTAAAAGTGGCCTATTATGCTACTAGCAGTGACGAAATTAATTATGCCAGAACTCCGAAATTATTCTCCTCATTTTCGAAATTATGCCCGCAAAATGACGTAGATTCTGTAGATAGAGGCGCGCAATAATGACACCAGATACACTGTTGTTGTAAATCTATTTTTGTTTTATGGCAGTTTGTCTCGGCCGTCAGCTGTCAATACTACTATTAGCCTAGCTAAAACACGCATTGCAAGAACATACTCCCTAAATTTGATTTTTTTTCTGTAGAAAATACACCATATTTCCTAAATTTTATGAATTTATGCTCCAAAAAGTGCTAAAAATTTCTAATTATGTAGGCCTGCTTGTTTAAAAAAATATGCTTTTTTGCTCCAAAATTATGCTAGCACAATCCTGCAAGGCCTAGAGCAAAGGCCAGAATATCTCTCACATGTTTCCAGAATCGTCTCCGGTAAGTTTACTGTTTTTAAACATTTTATTTTTAGGTGCACATCAGTGATAGCTCTCCTGTGGCAGAACACTGCAGTTCTTTTTCCTTAAGTGATTCTTCAGATCCAAACCTGAGGTTATTTTGCAATCATAGCCATGACGAAAAATGTGATCAGTGCGCGACCTTAGCGATAACACTTGAAGACATCGAGAAGCTTTCACTAGAAACTGCATTCTCTAACGAAGACGATAGAGACGAGGGGTTGTTCCTCTGTCAGAATGCAAAACTGGCTATCCAGTCTTGGAAGTGCCACCTTATGCGCACTGTCAGACAAGATCAAGCGCGCCTTGATGTATTAGCCCTCCTGGATGAAAGCACTGTTCTAGTAGTAAATGACTGGGCGATGAAGTTTCTACCCCAAAAGTATAGAGAATCACAGTCCGATTGGTTCGGGAAACGAGGCATCTCATGGCATATTTCTGTCGCATTTCGAAGAGTGAATGGTGAGCTACAGTCTCAGGGGTTTATCAATGTCATTCAATCATCTAACCAAGAAAGTTCCACTGTGGTTGTCATTCTGCAGCATGTCATTAACACCCTGAAAGTTGATTACCCAGAAATAAAGCGTGTCTTCTTGAGGCAGGACAACGCTGGATGCTATCACTCAGCAAGCACTGTGTTAGCATGTCCCGCCATTGAAAAGACCACTGGAGTCAAAGTGGATCGCCTAGATTTCAGTGACCCTCAGGGGGGTAAAGGGGCGGCAGACCGGTTGGCCGCAACTGCAAAGAGTCATATCCGGATGTACATTAATGAAGGACATGACGTCACAACCGCACAGCAGATGCAAGAGGCTCTTCTCTCGCATGGGGGCATCGAAGGTGTCAGAGTGTTTGTCTCACATTCCCTTGACGACTCCTTAACTTGTGTTTCTGAACAGCCCAAAATTGTGGGGATCAGCAAATTGAATAACTTTCAGTTCCAAGATGGAAAACTTTGCGCCTGGAGGGCCTACGATGTTGGAAGAGGAAAGCTCATTGACGTGACATTGGACACAGGTAAACTATAGATTTTAAAAAAGTCCGTTTTTCCAAATGAAAGATCATTGCCTTAAAATTATTTTACATTTTCCTGCTGAAATAGGTTACGTTATCGTAATGCAACTGCAGCAAAATGTAAGGCATATTTATTTGCAACCACAGGCAGACTAACCGATGGCTTCGTTTATAGATAGATAGATATAATTCACAACGGTCGTTCTCGGTTTGATTCAAACGATCGCAAAAAAATACTCCATAAATCGCTGAATTGAGATCGTTTGTTCTTCAATTATAATAAACCGTAAGCCAGATAAATAAGGATCACTGACCTAATGTTGATTGGGTGTCAGTTATTGTGAGATTTGGTGGGGTTTCCCAAAACCCCACCAAATCTCACAATAACACACAATCAACATTAGGTCAGTGATCTTCATTTATTTGGCTTACAGTTAATGGTAATTCAAAAAATTTCGTGGTTTCCAAAAGTAGCTCAGTCATGAAATACTTAGGTATGTTTTGGATGGCCGGATATGTGCCAAACAAGCATCCCATTTTAGGTTACGTTTTTAGTAAGAATTTGCGTACCTCATTCTATAAAAAAAAAATTAACAGCTTATTTTGGCTGCTAATAACTCGAAACTTTTGTGCGCCTAAAATAATATACCCCGTTCTAGAAATCGCCCTTAAAACTAAATACCCAGATCTAGATCGGAAGCCGAATATCACCACTTTGTTGGGAGGCACCTACCCGGATACATGTAGGCATTTGGGGGACGCGTTTTTAGTGAAAGCAATTTTCATTTTAGATCTTGATTATCACTGGCTAGAAGGCTCGTATTCGACTGGGGGTTTCAAGTTCGTCTCCAAGAAGACCGATCACAAGCCGAAGGATGCAGAAGTGAAGGAAGAAACTCCGACAGAAGAGAGTGATTCAAGGTCGGCAGCCTTTCCATGTCCACAGGAAGGATGCATACGGGTATTCCAGCATATATCGAGCCTGGAACGTCACCTCTCCCTCGAGAAATGTGCAAAATCTCTAGAAAGGCATTCACTGCTCGACCTCGCGAAGATCGAATACGCTAGCCGGTTGAAGGAGGGAGTTTCAATTATGCCCACATTGACGACAACATCAGTGCTTCAGAATGATGTAGTAAGTATTGCACAAGAAGGCTGGTCTTTGAAAGAGTCTAAGAAGGCATATCGTTTCAACGAGAAACAAAAAGATTATTTGGAAGCCAAATTTAACATTGGACAGACTTCTGGAAGAAAGGCTGAGCCCGAAGCAGTGGCCAGGGAAATGAGGCGAGCCCTGGATTCCGACGGCAAGCGCCTGTTTCAACCAACAGAGTTTCTTACAGTTACACAAATCACTTCCTTTTTTTCTCGACTCGCAGCTAAAGTTCGCAAACAAGTGGTGCCAACAGAAGACGACATTTGTGCTGCTCAGGAAGAGTCCAATTTTTGCGAAGCACGACAGGAAATCCTTACGAGCATTCAGGCTGATCATCCCATAACATTTGACCAATATAACATCTGTGAAATGGTCAAAAACAATACCTTGAAAAAACTTAAACTGGGCTTGTTGCAAATGCTTTGTGAAAAGTTCGAATTGGAGTTCCCAAGCACCGGTCAGAGGAAGAAGGCTCCATATATAGCTATGCTGGAGGAACTTGTGGCTGGTTGTTCCTGTGGCGGGCGCTCTGTTCCGGATTAGCGATTGATAGTATCCTCACACTTCAAGTTAAACTGTGCGTGAAATATTTGTGAGCGTGTTTCAATGCCAAGAAAACGTAAGCGTATTTTTGTAGTTGCGTATTGCGAACCGCTGGTCATGTCAAGGGGAACGTGAACACTGGAAGTGAAATCGGCGTTGAAGTAGCGCGCGCCTCCGTGTTTTAGCGCACTTTTGTGAACTTCTAGCGGCAGATCCATTTCTTTGTACCCTAAAATGTGTTGTAGTTGAATTAATTGATAATTCGAGCCACTGCTGCTAGTTTTTTGAGGACCTTACATGTTCTTAAGGGAATATTACAGTGTATTGTCACAACTGAGTCTTACGGAAAGATCCAGTATCCGCCACGGCTTGTTTGGCGCAGTGCACATTGTGGTCATGCGGACGCAGATTTTTACCTAATGGACGGACCATTAAAAATAGCTGGAGGGTAGTGAGGGGTAAAAGGTCTTTTTTGAAACGCATCTAAGATTTACGCAAGAATTATTATAAATATCATAATTGTTATTCATTTATAGGGTTTGTTTTTTTGGATTAAGCGACATTTAGGAGCTCGGCTCCTGGGACCGTTCAGTTTTTATCGGGTGGGGAGGGAGTTCTGGTAGAAAGTGCCTGTTAAATATATTTTCCCTTTCTTAATCAGAAAGTTTTCCCCTGTTCCCCCCACAAAATCCATAATTTCTAATATGACCCCTATCCGACCCCCCCCCCCCACCCCCCAAAAAAATTTCTCCTAAAAAGATGACAACTGCTGCTAGTTCTGGTTCTTTCTTTGCCTTTTGTTTTCTATTTTTCCCCTTTTAAATTATGCATATCACTTCCGTTTTTCTTGTAAGATTTGTTTTTGGAAAAAGTCAACACACCTGCTAGCCCTCCGGTTATTTCAATGGTCGTCCATATGTCACGTACGTAGGAAATAAACAACTTGAGTTGGAAATATGATATCAATTCTCTTGCGTGACGAGTATAATAAACACGAACCGAACAAACGGCACATAGCACGAATTTGCTGTTTTGGTGGATATGATTTCTTGCTAAACGTCAGGAATGTCGTCTTAATTCAGATCAAATTGCGTACAAAGTGTAGTCTTATATATATAAGTTAAGAAGTGGACGGAAACGCTTCAGTGGAAATGAAAACATCAGAAGCGGCAAGTCTCTTTCCACGCATAAATTAACGGCAACACGAGGTGAGTACGAGTGTCTTGTTTGTTGTTTAATTTTACAGTTCGTTTTTGTTTAAAATTAGGACATTGTAGTTTTGTGGCAAAAAAGTAAACTCATTGAAACTGATAAGGGCGAGAGTATAAGACCAAATTTAATTTGCTTTAACAATTTGGTTCGACATTTACCGGTTAGCTGCAGAATTAGAATGGCCGAAACATGCCAAAAATGCCTATATATTTTTCGTGCTAGCTCACTTATTTTTTACGGGCCAAACTAATGCTTCGGATATGATTAGAAGGAAGGATTAAGCTTTCCAAAGAACCCATGTTTTGCCGATAAAAACGTATACCCTTAGAGTTCTGGCCCTCTGAAGTTAGGTGAAATTTGGTATGTAAATTAAATTGCGATCGGTAGAATTTTTAAACGGGTAAAAAGATGTAAACAGCTACATATTTCATAAAGATTTTCTGTTCAAAAGGAAGACCTAAGGATGGTTAATTGCTCATGTGAAAATGAACTCAAGGCAAGTTGCTGAACTTGAGAACAAGCGCATCGAAAATGCCACAAAATTGCTCTCAATTAATTATTTTTTCTCGGTGTACAGACTGCATGGGCTCAAATTACAAACTTTCCTCGTTTACTCCAAAAATAAAACTCGCTGGAAGTATTATATAATATTTTCGAAAATAGTTCCCCCAAAGGGTCTTTTTGACATAATAAAAAAAATCTCGATTTTATAGTCGTGACTTAGAATTCTAAAAAAATAGAGAATTTCACTCTTAAATAATATTTTAAATGTTAATTTTTAGGAACCTAAGTGCTGGAACCTAATGAGTCGAAAAACTGTACACAATACATAATACAAATAAGTCTGTTGGGTTTGACTTCCAACGGAAAAAATAGCATTATATCATGTAGATAACAGTGTCAGTGTCAGTTCTTGGCTTTTCCTTTTCCATTTAACTATTAATAATGCTTGGTTCTGTCTTTTGTTTTATCTACCTTAGATTGACCATACTTTTTAGCAGACATGGATGATGAAGACAGCTTGTTTTTCCTGTGGACGCTAGTACTCAAGGAAAGTGGTTCTGCATTTTAAAGGCTTCAAAAGACATAAAGTTGGACTCTTCAATGTTATTTACACAAGTTTGAATGTTCTAAAATTAGAATTTTCAATGATTTTCCTATTGCATTACACGATAATAAATTGAAAAAACAAATATAGCATTTCTCTAACATGACATAGCCAGCACCAAGGAAATATCCCAACGGTACAAAAAAATTTTATTCCTAATATAACAAAGGAGTATAGTTTTGTTTACAAACAGAAAATTTTCTCTACAGGTGTCAAAAGATTCTAGTTAATATACAGAAATTCTATTCTTGTTTATATTCAAGTAGGAAAGTACAGTTTTGCTAACATACAGAAATTTTCCATACAAGTTTCAAAAAAATCCCCGAAAAGGTTCTAATAAAAATACACAAATTCGATGTTAAAATGACCAAAAGGCACAAAATGGGCAAAAGGCACCAAATGGGTTTAAATAGAAATTTATGCACTACTTACAAAGGGAGAGTACAAATCTGAATAAAGTTACAATTTTTGCAACAGCCTGATCTCTCTGTCCAATTGTTGGGTTTCAGCTGCCAACAATTTCGATAGCCGTACAACCCTGGCCCTTATTCTTTTAATTTTTATAACTCTCGCGAGTCTTTCCTGATCCTTTTCTGCCTTTTCTGCGGCAGCCACGAGCGACTGGTCGTCCAGAAAGGCTAGTGCCTTTCTGCATCCATCCTCCTGATCTTGTGTGAGCTATATGTAAAAGATTTTTACAATCTATTCACACAAATGCTAATTGCTATTAGAATTTTCGCTTATATAAGTTCCTAGAGTGAGCTCACTTCAAAATATGAACAAGAAGCTAAGTGATAACATGTATATACCTTGTCTCATCAGGGACTCTTAAGGTATACATGGCCAATGAGTTGGGAATGGGGCGGGACGGGAACGCGAAAAGCAGAGGGGTACTGGGTCGGGTAGGATGATATGAGCGAACAAACAAAATGCCAGGACAAAACAAAAAACAAAAAAATTTTTTCTGACTAGGGGAAAAACTCATTGAACCACACGTTTCGACGCCACTGGTACCATTGGCTGAGCCCTACGTGCATGTTGACACTTAGAAATCCTCGTTAGTTGCAGCGCTTGTTAAATGTTCAAAATACCTTTACGTTCCTGACCCATTCTGGAGTCTCCATGTTGTTGATTGTGGCTTCTGTTGGCTTTCGTCTGCTTTCGTGGGATGCAGGATGAGGAAATAACCGAGTAAGTTTCCTTATCATTTGTGTAATTAATCAAATAGATGTCTTTCTTACCTAACAATGGCAATTGGTGTACAAAACCTTTGTCATGTGCTTGCTAAAACCGACAAGAATGTTACATGGCGTAGATGCTTAACTTACGCAAAAAATTTTTAAAATGGCTGCTTTTTTGTGCTCGAGCTACGAGAAAGGCTCGCGCTTGTCGTCATTTATTTTAACGTTAGTTTTTGACGTTAGCTTTTGAAAATCTAAGAGACTAAGTGGCTAAGTATGGAGCCCTCTACAATACGTTGTTGGAAAAAGAAAGTGGCTGTTACTAGGAGTTTATCCGGAGTCTTGGCTAGGGAGATTTATTATTTGAGTGATCTTTATGACAAGTTGGCTCGGATTTGTATTGATTTACACGAGGTTGAGAGGAAAACGGATAGAACTTATATTTATAAAGCTGGAGTTTTGCAATCCGAACGATGTGACTCTGTAGAGCAACCTTTGAAACGCGAAAAGGAACTGATTAAGTCTGAAATTAACACTGTTATAAATCGTCGTTTGAAGTTGATTGATACTGAGAAAAGCTCCATGCGTATGCGTCAACCTGGCAGTGGCAATGCCTACAAACTGACCATTACCACATCAACCATGCTTGAACATGCATGTAATTATACAAAAAGAAAACATGTTTACAATCATCATTCCTGTTAATGGCCCCAGATCATTTCTGGGTTGCCTTATCTGTGGCAATGGCGCTTCAGGCTCATCGTGTATGATAACTACAAGAAAAGAAAAAAGCAAATATCAAAATAGAATTTCTTTAATAGTACACATGTACATCAAGCATATAAGAGAAAAAACTAACCATTATTATCATTGCTGTTACTGGCCAAAGGAACATCACTTGGCTGCCTTATATGTGCCCATGGTGCTTCAGGTTCATCATGTCTGATACCTTCATGAAAAAATAAAGAAATAAACACTTTACCTGTTAACATCTAACACAATTGTTCTATAACATATGTAAAAACACCATAAACACCCGCAGATAAGCCGCACCTGCAGATAAGCAGCACCCAGAATTTAGCAACTCAATTTTTGCCCCCCCCCCCCCCCGGAAAAAAATCCAAATTGAGTCATCCTTAGAAGTCCTCTTTGTCAAACATAAACTCACTAAACATTGCAACAGAAAATACTTAAGTCTTACCCACAATTTCAGCTTTTTAATGAAATGAACACCAACTTTGACATATGGTTGTCATCTTTTTCTGGTATTTGCTGACTGGTATTTCTTTATTCAGCACAGTTTTTCCATAGATTTTGGTGTGAAAACAAAAATAGAAAAACTGTTTACCATTATTGCCATTGCTGGTACTGGCCACACTGAGGTAAATCTCTGGGCTGTCCTATCTGCTGCCGTGGTGCTTCAGGTTCATCATGACTAACACCTTTACGAGAGGGAAAAAATTAAAACAGCCAATTGTTTTTCATGTAAACATAATAAATACTTAAACATTTCTGTGCAGGATAAACAAACTTAATACCTGTATTTCAGCACAGTGTATTTTTTGTTGTCCACTCTTTCATCAACATAAATTTGTTTTTTCGGTTTCAGCTGATAACACTTGACCTTGATTAAAAAACCTCATTATTGTTTACAATAATAATAATAATTGAAGGGCTGGGTGCAAAAAGGGCGGTAGTGATTTTCCCTTGAAATGAACATTGCAAAAACAACTCCAAATTTCGCATGTGAGTTTGTTTATGTGTGCTAAACACTGTCCTGTGTTTCATTTTCCTGGTATATTAGCATTTATTTCCTGAAGATCTTGTCTTAGTTTTATAAATTCATCAACGTCAAGCTTCTGGAACTTAGATGGTCTAGGATCATAAAACTGAGAGTCAATGCTTCTACTTTTCCTTCCAGGTAAGCCAGACGCATGTCTTGGTTTTGTAATTTTTGAAGCCATCACTAGAGTGAACTCTACATCTCCTTTACTCCCCTTTCCCCATCCTCTCGGTTTTGAAGTGCAGCATCTGTTATCAGGAGTGAAATTTTTAAGCTCGGATTTTCTGGTCATGTCCTCTAGTTGAGAGCCATCACATGACAACAACACCCTGTTCAAGGCCGGACACTGCCTATTGCACTTTGCTGCTAGAATCTTTGGGGTCCCCTTTTTGCTAACAAGCGATTTTTACCTTGTATTTCACATTCCTCTTGTAAGAAGCCCAACAGCAAGCACAGATATATATATAATTTTATTTCCAGTGTTATTGTAAACGTACAAAGTTCACCATACGAAGTCATTTGAATTTTTGACGACGCCTGCATTGGCAGATTTTTTCATTCACTTCTTTACCTGCTCAAAAGCATCCATAGTATTATATCCTCACTGTCTACTACTTAACACATCATGAAACTAAGTTATGGGAGAGAGATCCGCGGATTGTTGTGTAAAGAGGTAGACAGCGAGGATGGCCATAGGGACGTGAGGAGTTGTCAACCAACACCAGGGGAGGAGGGTGGGGCGAACCTTGATCCCTCGTCTAGCTCGGCGGTCGCTGTGACACAGTGAAATCAAAGCCACGCGGTCTATTCTACTTATACGGGGAGCCCGCAATGCAGCAATGCATCCCTAGGGACCGCGGAGTATTTAAATAGTTGTTTCATGATGCGTTAATTAATTATTCAGTGAGAATAGTATTATATCCTCACTGTCTACTACTTAACACATCATGAAACTAAGTTATGGGAGAGAGATCCGCTCCTTGTAATTCCCTGAGGCAGTCTGCTATAACCCAGGCCTCCGGCTTCCCTGAAACGTACATCGACTTCATAACCTTCAATACCCAAACACTAAAACACACAATACTCAATACTCAACACCCAACACTCCAAAACTTAAAGATTTATTAACTAACAATGAATGAAACAAAACAGAAAATAACAAAATAAAGCGCACTTGCGAGAAAAAACTCTAAGTCAAGAAATGCTACAGTTTAACCTTACAAAATTCTTTGCAAATTTCCCTGGTCAGAGAGGTCCGGAGCAGGCTGAGAGCCCTTTGAAGTAAGGTTAAATGTTACCCGTTCTAGCAACTGCAACGAAGTGGAAACATTAGAATGGCGCGTGTAATACAGGGCCATTTCTGTGCTTCGCCAACCCACGTACTGGGCAATCTGCTCTGGAGTACAACCCAAGCCTTTGAGGGTGTAAGAAATCCCTACCCGGAAGCTGTGAGGGGTCTCACCGTCATCGATGCCCGCGGCCTTAAGATACTTGTGAAGTCGTGCAGATACAGCTGACCCTCCAAACGGGCGATGTGATATAAATTTCTTATGTTCCGAAGATCTAAAGAAATACTCACCGAGAAGAGGGACACCCAACGACCCACAAGCTGCGATATAATAGTTAAGCCAAAAAACCGGGCAGGCGGGTACATTTGGAATACGTAACAAAGCAAAAGGGCGTAGTTGACCCGCGCGCCTCGTTTTGCTGAATGTAAAGTTAAGAAGAAACCCCTCCCTGTCCTTAAGGTGGAAAAGCTGATCTGCCTTTAAACGCCACAGATCGGATGCTCTATCGCCCGTGTAAAAGTCAACGACAAAGAAAGTTACATCTCTGACCAAAAGGTATTTATTGAGAGGAGAAAGCCCAGAACCTTCAACAATAAGCCCACGGAGATAGGTAATCAAGCGGGTGAATTTGTCATAGAACAAAGGAACAGCTTGGCGAGGTTGCAAAGGTTGCTGGGCTTGCTTCTCTCTTACAAACTTGAGATATTCTTTTACACAAGGATGTGCCAGCGGGTTAGAAAACCCTGTACGGCCTAACTTATTGAAAATCGCTCTAAGCTTCCCTATATATGAATCGACACTTCCAGCGGCCAGACGCTTAGGGCAATCACAGGTCTTCCTGGAGCATGAGCGAACATGGATTTTTTGTTTTCCCGCAGTATCCTTGCTAACCAAAAACTTTACGATATCTTCAGCGGTCGCAGCAGAGACCTTCTTTGGAGGTACCAAAGAGCGTAAGAAACTTGATAGCTGAAATTCCAAAGAATCCTTCTGTCGTTCATAAGGTCTGTTTCTAAACGACTCTCGGAATTCTGTGAAACGCTTGTTAATCAGAGGCATGTCCACATTAGGACGGGCTCCTTGTGTTGGTTCACGCGACGTGGGATTACCACAGGCTTGACAAAAATTAGCATCACTGTCGTTCGGGTAACAGCAGGCGGAACATCTGAAAGCAGGTTTCCATAAGCGTTCGATCTATATAGACAAGCACAAATACACAGCTTACCAGGAGCAGATGCAACGAAAAACCCACAGATCCCATGGTAAGGGCCTAGCAATGAATTCTGGGGAGGAGCGAGAAGGGAAAAGCAATATAGCCGGATCACCTTTCCTTCCAAGAAGAAAGGAATCCACTGCTATGGCCTGGAGTAAAGCCCACCAATAACGATGCGGGTGTAGACGAGGGACAATAATGGTAAAAGCGAAACGCTGATGTTGATCAAAAAGGTATCGCAACAAGGGTCCCACGAGGACGAAAGGAGGAAAAACATATACATTATGTTCCACTGGTACCGGTTGAGCGAAAACGTTAACTCCTGAAGAAAACGGGGTTGGCCAAGGCGAGTCATGAGGCAACAAGCTTCCATCCCTCTCTCTGCGACAATTACTGTCTAAAGACATCAAATCAAACGTGTGTGGCCCAAACATCGCTTGAACTCGGGCCCACGCCTTCTCAGACAGAGAACAATCAATATCAGACAGAGAACGGGAGGGCGCGTCAGCAATGTTTTCACTCGATGGGATATACTTCAAGTGTAGAGCAAAATTTCCAGCTCGAGACATTTCTTCTATCTTTTTTATCTCCTGGTTGACCAGGGAACTTCTACAACCGCCATTTTCCCAAGCCGCTCGAAGCGTCATGTTATCCGTCCATACGTCGATCCTTGTGTTCTTGATAGAAGTGAAAAGGGAGCTTAAAGCGTTGCATAAAGCCCTAGCTTCAAGGACATTGATATCGTTTTCAAGGTCGGTCCAGTAATCTCGTATTTGCTGACTCAGACCATCTTTTACTAATACTGCCCCCCCAGGCCCTCTGAGAGGCGTCGCTGAACATTGTGACAGAGAGATGATGCTCCGATCGCCAAGGCAAGTGTCCAGACCAGTTATCCAGAAAAGTCCATTCTTGGAGTTCCTGTCGCAAAGGTCCCTGAATCGGGACAGATATCTTAGAATTCTTGGCAACGACGGCAATTGCTTTAAACACTTCTCGTACATACAGCTTGCAAGCCGGAATTGCAAGACTAAAGGATAGTGCTTTCCCTGCGAAGCGTTGCAAGCTCTTTACGGGCGCACAAGAGGATCCCAAGAGTTCTTCGCACAACGCTCTAAATTTCTCCTTTTTATCGGGCGGGATAAAAAAGGCTTGCACTATAGAATCGGAGATAAAACCCAGGAATCTAACAAAAGTGGACGGTTGTGGGGAACTCTTAGCAAGGTTAACAAAATATCCTGCTGAAATGAGAAGGAACAACAGGATAAAGGCTGCTGCTTGGGCGAGTTGGCGACTAGGCTGGCAATCCACTAGGCCGGAAAGGAACAACTGGCCGACATGTCTGTCATCAATGTACTGCGATAGGGGAACGCCCAAAGATCGAGCGGCACTAGTGACGACAAGGCCTGTGTTATGGTATAAAAAGGCACTTGCTTTCCATCCGAACGGCAAGGTACAGAAAGAAAAATAATAGCCTCTCCAGGAAAAACTGAAAAATTCCTGGGAGTCCGGGTGAATCTTAAGGTGCTGGGTATCCATTCTTATCATCAAAAGTTGTCTGGAAATGCCCTGGGAAGACATAACGAGGCAGATCCGGGAGGTGATCTAATTTGAATGGAAGATCCCGAACCCATAAATTTAGAAAACGTTCGTCGTGGCAAAGACATGGTTTTGATGGTTCGACTGTCAAAGGAAGGACTAAATGCGGGGGAGAGCATACGCCAACCTTGCCGTAGACTTTGATGACACCCTGAGACACCCAAGCCAAAACTGTTGTATCAATGAAATCGGTATGCTGATGGCAACAAGAAGAGTTCGGAAAACTGGAAATTGGCGGGACAGCAGAGTCATAATGTCTACCTTTAAAATTCCCCTTGAAATGGCGGGAGAAATCATGAACCCTCACTCCCTCTCGGATTATCTGCAACAAATTAACTTGAGGACAAACGTAACCAGTTGAAGAGATGAGGTGTTCCCAGAAATCGACATGTTCATGCAAACTTCCTGCCTGAAAATAATCTGGATGTCTGAAACGTAAGTGCGCCAAGTTTGCAAGGGATGGGTCTTTGCTGACAAGCTCTGCTGAAACAGTGGGGCCAACGAAGGATAAGGGTTCCCCGTTTATATCACACCATACGATGCCAGGCTTCGGGCGGGAAAGGACTTCCTGCAGGGCAACCGCGAAGTCCTGGAAAAAACACGTCGAACGAAAAACAAAAATAAGAAAACTCGAAAACAAAAAGCAGGGGAAACCCCTTATCCTTCGTTGACCCAAGCTCTGATCATAGACCAGAATAAAGGCACTGAGAAGGCCCCCCAGGGTCAACGAAGAAATGAGGTAAAAAACCAAAAGGATTGAAACGCAAATAAACTAGAGAACATTCTTTATTAACCAAAAAGAAAATACAAGGAAAACTCCTTACTCCTTACGCAAGGAAAAAACGAGCTAAACCATAAATAAATATGACATAGAAATCAGAAGCACAGGAAAGGTACAAAAATCGTACTCCACGCCCTGACAATAGTCGCTAACGCCTTGAGTTTCCACGTCCTCGTCCGCAGCCACACTCCCTGGCAAAATGCCCGGGTTGGCCACATCTATAACAGTTCCCTGGACTATAGATGTAAGGGTGTTGGCGCCTGAAGTGGCGGGTGCTGTTACGACTCTGGAACTCAGGCTCTTCTCGTTGGATTGACTTTAAAAGCGCCGAAGACTCTTTCGCTACCTTTGGCTACCTCTTTCCCTACCTACCGCTACCTACCTAACCGGGTCGCCTAAAAGCCCCAAAAGTAGCTTTCTATGAGCGGAGGGTGAGAGGACACTAGATTTCCCCTTCAATTCATCCAATATGGCTGCGTAGTGGTCTGCCTTCTCGTGGGCGGACGACCTGGCAGCTCGTACTAGGGCCTCAACGAGAGATGACGCCTCCCAAGGATCGTAAATTGATTCTGGTTTCAGAAGAGCGTTACGGACTGACGCAAGAGTGGTGGTAACTACGTCAACGCCTTGCCTGTCCTCCAGAGCCTTCAACTTGTCCTCAAGCAAGTTAATACGATCGTCCGCCTAGGGGTTGACGGAAAAAAGGGAAGCATTACATTGAAACTCTTTATCTCCTCTTTAGCCCCAGTACTGATC
This sequence comes from Oculina patagonica, assembly GCF_052425735.1. Classification (NCBI taxonomy): domain Eukaryota; kingdom Metazoa; phylum Cnidaria; class Anthozoa; order Scleractinia; family Oculinidae; genus Oculina; species Oculina patagonica. The sequence continues at coordinate 41,252,765 of NC_135761.1, forward strand.
GATCGCAAAAGAAAACACGATAAAATATGTTCGTACCAAACAAGACTATACCGAATAAGTACCAGACCGTATCCCAAAGAAACTTCGCTCCAAAGCAGGAAAATCCGGCTCCCGGAGCCAGAAAGTTTCCGGATTGTATGCCCAATATCCCGTACGTACCCTGAAACCAAAAACCGCCGGGCTCCCAGAGCCGAAACGGACCCGAACCGTATACACAAATAAATATTTTGCTTAAAAAACAAAACTGACTCCCAATAAAACAACCCTGGCTGCCAGAGCCAAAACAACGGTCCCGGACCGTTTACACAATAAATATCTTGTTCAAAAAAAACGACACCGGCTTCTGGAGCCGAAACGGTCCCGGACCGTTTACACAATAAATAACTCGTTAAAAACATACACCGGCCCCGGAGCCAAACAACGGCCCGGACCGTTTACAAGTGACATTTCGTCAAAACAAACACCGGCCCCGGAGCCGAACGGTCCCAGACCGTACACAAAATAAAATATCTCGTTAAAACAACAGCCGCTCCCGGAGCCGAACGGTCCCGGACCATTTACACAATAAATATTTCGTTAAAAACATACACCGGCTCCTGGAGCCAAACAACGGTCCCGGACCGTTTAAAAGTGACTATTTCGTTCAAAACAAACACCGGCTCCCGGAGCCGAACGGTCCCAGACCGTTTACACAAAATAAAATATCTCGTTAAAACAACAGCGGCTCCCAGAGCCGAACGGTCCCGGACCATTTACACAATAAATATTTCGTTCAAAACATCAACGGCTCCTGGAGCCAAACAACGGTCCCGGACCGTTTAAAAGCGACTATTTCGTTAAAACAAACACCAGCTCCCGGAGCTGAACGGTCCCGGACCGTTTACACAATGAATATCCCGTTAAAAATCAACACCGGCTCCCGGAGCCGAACGGTCCCGGACCGATTACACAATAAATATTTTACAAAACATCACCGGCTCCCGGAGCCAAACAACGGTCCCGGACCGTTTACAAGTGACTACTTCGTTAAAAACAACACACGGCTCCCGGAGCCGAACACAATAAATATATCGAAAAACAACACCGGCTCCCGGACCGTTTATACAAAAGTATTTGTTAAAGACAAAAACAAGACCAAGGACGCTATAAAAAAAAATCCCTATAAAACAAAACAAGAGGTCCCAGAGCAGAACCGGCAACTATAGAGTAGATAACAAGAAAGAGACGAACCAAAACGCCTGGGAAACAAGCTGGAACGAACCGAGGAAGCAAAATACTAAAAAACGCCGACAAAAGCCCCAGGGACACGTGCAAACATGAAAACATGCTAAGCAAAGTGCTAGCGAAACTAGGAAAACAAACAACCCAAAAAATGCTGTAGAAACGATATGAAAACGCGACCTACAAACGAGTAGCCAAAGCCATAGACGAAAGAAACGCACTAAAAACTGAATGTTACCTGATTAGGCGCCGCCGGTTGAGCAACCGGTTCAAGAACAGGCTCTGCCACAGGTTCTGCTGCCGGTTCAGGAATTGCGGGTGGTTCTGCCGCCAAAGGAGGTAGTTCTCCCGCCGGTTCCGCCATTGAAAGGAACGAAAGACGAGCTGGTGTTGGTTGACAAAACTAAAAAGACAAGCGAACCTTGATCCATCGTCTAGCTCGGCGGTCGCTGTGACACAGTGAAATCAAAGCCACGCGGTCTATTCTACTTATACGGGGAGCCCGCAATGCAGCAATGCATCCCTAGGGACCGCAGAGTATTTAAATAGTTGTTTCATGATGCGTTAATTAATTATTCAGTGAGA
>NC_135761.1:41255070-41274648 GCF_052425735.1 Oculina patagonica
TAAAATATTGAATCATGGAAGAAAGAGCAAATGGCAGTTGCAAGAAAAAATTTCTAGCACTGATCCATAGGCCTGTTGTGAATGTGGTTTAAGTTACAGAGTCGATTAGTTTAGTCACAAACAACTACAACTGCAGGAAAATTAGAAACAAGAAAAGCCAGATTATTCTACAACTAAATAGGAAACTGCAAGTACTGTGAAAGCTCTTTTAAGTCTCTTGGTGGCTTATTTTGTTTAAGTTCCTCTGAGGGGAAAGGGGAGGCTGTTATGCAAAAGTAACTGGAATGCACAAGAGAAAATGTTACTTGTACAGTAAGAAGAAGTACTGCTTAAGATCAAGAAGAAAGTATTGCTTTGAACAGCCATCTGTAATGGGGTATAATGTGCATGAGAACAGTCATGTTCTGAATTTTAGTACATGGTGTGTCTGAATTGACAAATGAACTGACTACATTACATTCATTTTTAGTTGATTTCTTTTCCTGTCAATGCCACGTGTAGTTATGGCACGACTTTTGCCAGGTTGGGTTCAGAAAAATGCACAATTGTTATTGCTTTTATTGTGATGAAAAAAGCGAAAGGGCCGGAGTTATCAGCAAAAAAAATATATAACAGTTGAAGATGCAGAAAATGGGACTCAGAGGTACTGTAGACATATATACTGGTGAAAAGCAGCAGTGCAGAATTGCAGTAAAACCTTAAATTCTCCTGACTTGTTGGATATTATCAGACATATGACCCAACAACAGGCGATCAATGTTGTGCACCATATCATGGAATGCACTGAAGAGCAGTCCAGAGTACGCAATTTTGGAAAACCTGTCTAAAAAGTTCCTCAACAGACGGCAGTTATTGAAAATTGTGAAAAACTGCCAGTTCCTTGCAGACAGAGAAACACTTCTGGAAGCTGGAAATGTGATTTTTATGAAATTAGCAACAGATATAGGGATGGACAGCAGTATAGAACTCCTTGTTGAACTTTTGTTAATGGGAATGAAACGGTTACAGGAGAAAGGGGAAAACTACCTTGTCTACAAGTTCTGTGCTTGTGTTGGGAAAGAGCTGTCTCTGATGCCCTTGGAAAGGATGCCATTTGGTCTCAGAGTACTCTATTGGGTCCCTCACTTTTACAAACATTCACTAGGTGATTACTTTTCATTGATAGTTTGTTTGCATTGAGCAATACTCAGCTGATTGTGGCTCAGTGGCCAAATGGTTAGAGTGCCAGATTCTGGAGCAAATGTTCTGGGTCGAGCACTGGCTGGGGTCTGTGTGAGTTAGGATAATATGCGAGCCGGGGAGCCATGCGAGCCAGAAATCCCAAATCCAAATGAAAGGCTAACCGCAAGCTACCTAAACTAACCGTAGTCTAACCAGAGTACTATTCAGGCTAAACGGCATGATATGTAGGCCAACCAATGTGTTATTTAGGCTAACCTGAATGGCTTGTATGGCTCGGCGAGGCATTCGAGCCATGCATGCCAGAAATACCTAATCCTAAAAAAGGCTTGGCTGCAAGCTACCTTAGCTAACTGTAGGCTAACCAGAGTGCCATTTAGGCTAAACGAAGGACTATTTAGACTAACCAATGTGCTATTTAGGCTAACCGAAATGGCTCACTGACTCGCAGATTATCCGGACCCGTCTGTGTTGTGTTCTTAAGCAAGACAGTGAATTTGAAAATGGAAAAGCAAGGCTGTGACATAATCTAGCAAAAACATGCCCCTGAAAGTTTGGTCGTCCACCCTTTATTCTTGTATATTCTATTTTTATTCTATTAACTTTGTTCTTGTGATTTACAGTACAAATAAACATTTGTTGTTGCTGCCCGTGGTAACATCAAATTTCATTAATGACGAGTTGTTATACCAAATGCTTATTGTTGTCTTTAATGTACTTGCAGCTGTTATGAAAGTTCACACTTACATTCTTAGGCGACCACAAAAAACTGTTAAATCCCTTAGATCACAGTTCAAGGGTTTTAATGATGGAAAAACAACACAGTGAAAATGAATCACCTGCAGCTTGTATATGACACCTTTTTGCACCATGAGCATGGACTGGGGCTGAATGATGTCAATTGTAGGGATAATCAAAACTGTGAAGTGTACATGTAGATGGATTGCTAAAAACGTCTGCTATACTGGAAGGTAAAATAGACGTACTGGAAAAAAGTCTAACAAAGACAGCATTGCCATCATTATTCCCTGAGTTGGCACAACAGGAAATCAAGATGAGGCAGCAGTGAATGAAGTTGTCAAACGGCTACCCAGTGCTATGCCATTTAGCCAGTGGAAGAGATTAGAAGTGGACAGAAAAAGAAAATGACAATTATTGCTTTCACTCTAAAGGAGAAGAAGTTTAAAGAACTTTTTAAATGGAGGTGGAGAAATTCCAGAGCCACGCAAAAAGAGTAAGAGTACAGTATGAGCAGATGAAGTCACTTAAAGAAAACCTGGCAGTGAATGTAGCAATTGTGAAAATGGATTTCGCAAAATAATTAATTATACTTGCTAGTCCGTCGAGGAAGTACAGTCTGCATACTGGACGCCTTTGAACAGTACACATTCAAAAACTCTCTGGAAATCCACAGAATTCCAGAAAACCTCTACACCGACCCTGAAACATTGTTATTGAAGTTGCCAACGCAATCAATGTGCACATAAAACCAGAAGACATAGAGATTACACACAAATTACATGGAGCCACAAAAGGATGCATGCCAATTATCACAACATTCTGCACCCATAAGACAAAGGCGAAATTATACAAAGAAAGAATCAAGCTTAGAAATGAGAGAATATCCGACATCTTCCAGTCTTTTTTATCTGTAATTGAAGCACACGACCGCATCTTCATCACTGAAAACCTAACTTCTTACAGAAGGCACATTGTCGACAAAGCTTTCCAGATGAAAAAAGCTAAAACCAGCACAAGCGTATGGACTCTGGATGGCAAGATTTTCGTTAAGTGCTCACCTGATGATCAACACACAAGGATCTTTTCTGTAGATGATCTTGCAGATTTTAGGTGAACTTCTCTATTAAATGGATCTTGAGGGGAGGTAGCAGTAACGGCCGTACAAAGGGTTTGTTTACCCCCTTTATTTATTATTCCTTCTACAAAAACGATTACCTTTTTGGCATGCTCAATCCCGTATTTTATATACGTTTTTTAATACTTTATTTGTTTTATGTTCTCGCCTTATTTGTAAATGCATCTCAGTTTTTTTGAAGCAAAAAGTGTTTTGGTGGCCCCCCTGCTCAAGTTTTTGGAAACCTCCCTCATCAAATTCACCAATTCTTTCTCCAGACATGTTCGTTCTGCACCCCCCTACAGTGGGATTTTTTGCATTCAGAGTCAATTGCAACGTGTTGTGGTTTGCCCGCTCTTTGTTCACTAAAAGTGTGTCCTTTCCTTTTTGTAGTTCCAACGCTTTCGCATTTGGAGGCCTGCAACGCCTTGTCCTGACTGTGCATATTTGAATGACGAGACCTACAACTTTTGTCAAAGATGCGGCTTCAGGAAAGAAATGGTATCCATTCAGCCTGTGGATCCTTGTGCATTGATGAAGCAGCTTATTTTCAGGAGCAATCATTGGTGTCCTAAACATACAGAATCTTGTACTTCCCAAAGCCTCCAGCCATCAAGCTCTCAGCATGTCATTTTTGAAGAAACATCACCGCCATGTTATCTGGTCGTCAGAGGAGGAGGAATAGCAAAAGTCTTGCCTGAAATTTCTTTACAATCGCTCTTTGTACATTGCAAACATTTCCGCTACGTCAGAAAATGAAAAAAAAAAAACACAGTGGTGATATGATAAAATGTTTATTGACTAAGGTCGGGCCACACGGGAAAATGTTTGGCTCTCTGTGAGAATGTACGGACCTTGCTATGCTTGGTAGTTCCTGACCTCTAGCCAAATATATTTCCATCTGGCCCTTACTCAGTCAATAAGTACATAGCTTTCTTAGAGAGAAACAAGGAGATTTAGAGAAATCTGGAGATGTAGTACTCTATGGACCTTTCAACCACAATAAAATAGAAAGGTGGTGGAGAGATATTTTAAAGATCAGCTCAAATCATTAGTAGAATGTGGTGAATATGATGCTAGTGGTCAAACAATCAGGTACATGTATTTCATAGTGAACTTACTCACAAATCTAACATGGTACTAGAGAGAATTTCATAGAGGTGTGAAAACCTAGTAACCAATTATAAGGGAGCATCCATACAAAAAAGAAAATAGTAATGTATGATAGGATTCCAGAGGTTAGCTAGCATATGTCTATATCACTGTTTTTCAAAAGAAGCTTGATGTTTTAAGAAACTGTGCATGGAATAACCACAGGAGCCGGAGGCAGAGGGGAAAAGAACTTCCATCAGGAGTGCCTTAACATATTTACCACTTCCCTGAACAATATGGTTGACCAAAAATGTGGCATCAAGGTTACAGAAGAACAGTTTCTTGAAGTTGCTAAGTTTTCTGAAGTTCTTGAGGAAAATGATGATTAATCTAATTTTTTACATTTAATAGTAAGGATCAAATAAAGCAATTACTATACAATAACACATTTAGTTGTTCAATTATACTGTACAGGTTCCACGGAATTATGATTACCTGTTTATAAATTTTTCAGTCAGATCCATTTTCTAGGCATATTTCTAACAATTTATTTTCACAGTAGTTTAAGGACTGGTGAAAGACAATTATTATAAAATTATTATAAAACCAGGTTACATTTTCTTTAAGCCCACACCAGTATGTGGCATTAAATCTGATTGTAGAGATCAAGAACCTTTTAGCATTACCAACGAAATTTCCTTAGCACATAATCTGTCACACTTATGTCTGTCACAAGTAGCTTTTAAGCAGCGGCATCAGTACTTTGCTCAGGTCTAGGGTGAGATGGCCATAACAAAGAGGCCATTGTGCTATCTGTTTGTACAACACAAGCACTCTATCAGTAAGTCTGGAGATGCTCCCAAGTACTGTTTAGTTTTATCAATAAAGATACTAAGTTCTATATACCTAACATACTTGTGATGTTTTTTGTAGTATCAGATGAATTCTTCAATTGCAATGGGCTTTACATTTCTGCCGTATTTAAGAACTGGTAAATTTGTAGGTGGTTTAGCTTTTCCTAATAATCTATCATCAACAAGTTTATTGACACTATTTTCTTCACTGACGTTCACTGATTCTACTTTAATAAATACTCTGTAAAAGTTTGAGGCAGTTATTCTGCCCTCCTTGCTGGTGCGCAGCCTCATTATCAGGCTGGCCAGCAGTTATTTTTCTATAACATCGATTTCATCGACTGCAGTGGCTCTGGTGTGCATTCAGCTTCACTCAACCCGAGGACCCCGATGACTCATTTGGATTCGCTGTTGGAGATAAGTTAACATAATTACAAATTGCAAATTGGTAGTTGTGTTTTATGGCGTTGTTTTTGACTGTCTCTGAAAAAGTCATTCTTAACTTTTTAGTTTTAAACTTAGTGCTCATAGAAGTGAAATGGTAACCAGAAATATAGCGTGGCTATTTTCCCTTATTACAAGTACTTAGTTGTTAAACGTACGTCTCCCTGTTCAGAGAGTGTCAGTACATGTATAATAAGTTGATTATGATTGCAAAAATAAGAGTTTATTTATTCTTTTTCAATAAAGAAAAGTTTATTCAGCTTCTTGACATTATCATTTCTAGTTCTTCTAATATATCAAGATTGTTAAAATAATAGGAATATTCCAATAATTTTCCAGTTACCAGCACTTTCCAATAATGGAAAATTTTTTCTAGTATACCAAAGTTGGTAGAGAAAACTAACTATTCCATTAGTTTTCCAGTGAGCAACAACATTTTCCAATATTGGGAGATTGTTACAATATACCAACGTCGGTGAAACAAAAGAAATATTCCAATGGTTTTTCAATGAAAACGAGCATTTCCCAAGGTAGGGGAAATTGTGCCAACATACCAAGATTGGTAAAACAAAATAAAACCTCCAATGATATTCCAATCAATAGTTTTATCTCCTAATGTTTGGAAACTGTTTAAACATACCAATATTAGTATTTATATCATTTCTCTAATGTTGGTATTCTACCCCAGTATAAAACCACTGATATTCCAGTATTATTCCAAAACTGTTTTTTTACTTTTTTTCCTGTGACCCAAATGACAAATGATTGTGATAAGAACACATAGAATGCCTGACAACCCAGTGCCGAGTGCACCACTTGTGCTGAAGAAGGTAGCAGGAGGGATAAAGAAAAACAATGGGTGCTAAAAGCCGACCACTGTTCAGGGTTTTTTTGACAAAGAATGACCAGCACTCCAGTGCCGGCGTTTGCTTCGTTATCAGCACACACATACTTTTAGCAGTGGTGGTGGTCCCCAGATTTTCTTCAGTCCAATCCAAACCCGTTAAGCAAGTTATTAGTGGAAAATTTGTTAAGTTGGCGGATCTATTGGCATTAAACTTGGTTAGTTCAGAATCCAAACCTCAATTGTTGCTGGATTGGCATCGAGTTCTAACAACGCCCCCAAAGAAACCCCATTGGTGAATTGTCAAACATCTAGAAGTCATAACTTGAGGTATGGGTAAAAATGTCAAATGGGTTGTCAAATAGTACAGAAATTGTTAAGGCAACAATATATTGCCCCAAGGGACCCTGAACAGCATTTAAATAACAAGATTTACTGAGATTTTGGCTATGATTTCAGTTATGATAGTATCCTGGAAGATATTGGCCAGTGATTAGTAATTACCGATCAAATTTACCAGCCAAAAATAAAATAAAATTTAAGAAATTTTAAAATATATATATTTTAATAAGTGGTCATTTGCACCTTGACAAAAAATTACCTGTCAATCTGTTTTTCCTTACTTCCAACGCTGCCCTTCCCAAACCAGAGCAAGAATTCCTCTGTTGTCACCTTATAAAGGAGTTTGTCTCTGCTCACTACTATCAAGATGAGCAGAGAATTGCCTATGGAGAATTAATGAAACGACAGTTACAATTCTGGTTTCATTAAATTTTTGTAGGTATGTTGAGGAGAACACAAGGCGGTACAAAAACTACAACAGGTATGATCCAAAGATGCCACCTTCTACCTCTACAACAGACTGTGCCACATAGTACAACACTGTTTGGACAAGAGAGAATTAGCCAATGCAATCGCTGCTCACGATGTAATCTCTAAAAGTGATAGAAAATTTGAAGTGCACAGTAAAACACCCATACTGAATGTATGGTATAAGGTGTCCTTTGGTGGACAAGATGCAACACCATCATGCATGTGTGATGACTGGCAACGCACCCACCTTCCATGCAAACATATGTTTGCTATATTCAAACATAAGCCTGACTGGGGGTGTGCGTCACTGAGTGAGAAGTACAGGAATTCTCCATTTTTCACACTTGATGAAGATCTCATTTTTCCAATCAGTAACTTACATGTAGAGCCAGCAGAGTTTTCCAAAGAGGATCCAGTGATAGTTGGTACTAAAGAAAGTCATTCCCAAGAGAGAGAAACCAACAGAGAAAATCTTTCCTTACCCAAGAGATTTAACAAGACAGTGCCAGCTCAGTGCAAAGATCTCATGATCCAAGCCAAGTTTCTTACATTCATAGTTTATGACCATGATGTACTTGGGCAGCTCAGAAAAAGTCTTCAAAACTGTGTTGCACTTATGGAGAATTTGGCGCCAAAAACAAAGACGATTGATTGTTTTGGCCTGCACGTTTGTCACACTAGTACTGTCACTGTTGCCTTGCATAATCTTGTGTTTTTTTATTTGGTTCACTGTAAACGCAAAAGGTGCCTGTTATGGTATTGATTGCATCTTTTTGGCACATTAGTAGCGACAGTAGTAGCACACCAAAGGTTGATTTGAGTCTGCTTTTGCCCTGGAAAAACTTTGAGATACAAGTTCAGGTCCGCTGTACCTTTCCTGTGAAAGTGTCTGCGATATATTCCACAAAAGCTAAATGTTGATCTTCATATTGGACCAACGTTATTTACAAAGCGGCATTGTGTTACACTATCGATCATTGTGAAATATCAACTATAAGCTGGCGAACTTGTTAGTTCCATGTGTTGTGGTGGTTTGTTACACTATGTAATTATCACTTGCACATTCATTTGCACCTAAGAATGTATTAATAATTATATGCAATAGCACCTTTATTGCACTGTCACGCACGTATTCTAGTAGTATGTATTTATCCATTCTTCACATATAATAAATTCAGTTTCGTACATATTAGGTTCATGCAAAACTGAAACCTTGGTCGGTGCTCATGAGTATCGTTGCTCTAAAGAAACACCCGCTCAATGGTGTTTGATGGCAGCATTGAACGTATCAATTGCATAACAGAGCATGAAGATTACGCAGCACTCACAAACAGGACTGTGTTGTCGTTGGTTGGCCTGCCATTAAGATTCAGATATTTCCAACCTTCATGCTTTTCTGTCTATGACCAAAGATTGTAAGGCTAAATGTGACGTGCAGTATCAATTAAACAAGGACTCCAACCTCTTAAAGGACCTGGCTCAAGTTTGGAATATGGACACCAACTATTACTGAAAGCTACTTGCATGACTATGACATAATAAACAACAGCTATTCCTCATTCATCAAAATGAAAGGCAAGGCAAAAGAGAGCTTTAATTCCTTAATATTTCTTCTTTCATAGATTCCAACTCGGAAGAATTGGTCCTTACAATATCTGTGTGAAACCAACCATAGACGTTAGATTTTTTGGTCCTCATAAAGTAGGTTTAGGGTCTATGCTACCGTTCCACACCTGCTGGTACACTTGGCACTTACCCTTTAACAATCCATTATGATATCAGGGACTACGCTTTTCTAAAACTTTGACTTTTACCCATACTGGTTTACAAGGACCAAAAAAAAAAGAAAAAGGAAAAGACAAGCTGATGAGAACCTTTACTCACTGGAAGCCAAAATTCAGAGAACTGAAGAGTCCATTAAACAGCTTAAGGTACATTTGGAGAACAAGACTTATTCAAAGTCCCAAAGATATAGTGTGCGGGCTAACATCCCGCCAGACAACAGTTCAAGAAAGACATTCCGGCAGTTAAACCGAAAGCAGGTTTTATTTCAGCCTTGACCAGATTTAACTACTGCCCCCTTGAAAAACAAAAAACCAGGCTCCGTAAAGGTAAAGGAAAAACTCTCGTAAAGGCATTCCTGAGAGAGGAATTCTTTTCATTTCATTAAAATTGATAGCTCATCTTATTGCTTTCTTGTAATTTTAGTAGGCGATAAACGGGTATTTGGAGTTGTTAGAGAAAAGAGCATCAAATAGAAATGTGAGTTTATGCGCTTTGCAGCAATATCACAGGGTTTACCCAGTTTTATTGCAGTACACTGAACATAACATGTTGTTCGCAGGGAAGAAACATTGTCACCGGAAATTCTTTCTTTTACTCGAATATTTCGAAAGGCCGAAGATGGAGACCAAGGGTAAGTTATCGTGAATACTACACTCTGCTGGATGATTTCGCTGCTATTGTAACAGTACCCTTTCCATATACAAATTCAAGTAGTTGAGTTTTTTATTTTACATCGCTCGCAGGTTAGTTTTTTTTAATCAATATTTTATTTCATTTTTTAAAATCTATCTTTTATCTAATTTTTAATTTATATTTTTAACGCGCATTTGAAAACCTAAGCTACATTTGCGCGCTATAAATACATATTTCAAAAAATACAATAAATAAATAGACTGGGGAAATACAATTGCTTTGATTTCAATTATAGGTGGACTTGGTAAGTAGTTATGACTTGGCCCTGCATCGATTTAAACATTAATATGGCGTCTACTCATTGCGCTGAATCGTGTTATCGGGACATTTTTGGAATCACTATTCGCTGTTCGCATTGCCCAGGTAAACGCTGAAATGACACCAGCAGACCAAGTTTGATATGGAGTACAATCAAGCTGACAGTTGTTCATGACAGTAGCCCCATCAAAAAAATCGGCTGACGGATAAGTTTGATGTCATTTTGTGTTTCAACGGAAAATACTAGCTCAACAAACTTACAGTGTAAATTGACATACATCCTTTTAATAAAGGTGGTTGATGTAGTGGATGGTACGATTGCTGTTGTCGATCCAGCAATTGATAGCACCAAACCAACCGCAGAATTTTTAGGTGTCGTGAGGTAAGACACTGTTAAGCTGGAAAAAATTATACATAACGTATTGCTGTGATAACATTAATACATTATTTTTGGTACAAAGAATAGTTGAAAGTCTGAAAGGAGGAAACCTTTAAAATTTTGGTAGGGGTTTATGAAAACATGCTCCAGCTCCAATTGAACATTCCCACATTGACATATCACACCACATTCAAACATGGCAAGCATTCACACGACACTGTACTATCAAAGTACATTTGGTACCTGAAAGACAACAAAACCAAATTTTCGATCAAGTGGTCCATTGTTACGAGAGCAAGCGCTTACAGGGGAAACCCGTCACGCTGCAATTTGTGTCTGACGGAGACGCTCTGCATACTATCAGCTGACAGATCCACCCTCTTGAACAAAAGATCTGAGCTTGTTACCAAGTGCAGGCACGAAAACAAGTACTACGTGGCCAATCAGAGACAGGATTGTTCCAACCGTCCTCCATGAACATAGTTTAAATTGTATCTCACCGCATCTAACGGCACAGTCTGATGATCGCTTCGTGCATGAAACTCTGAGTAACTGTCGGTGAAGTTTCTATCTTTAATTATTGTACAAGAAATATATATATATTTTTTCTTTTTCCTATTTCATTTAACTCCTTACCATACCTTCTCCAAAAGCAGGGTTTACCCACATTTCCTCATTATTACTTTTATACGGGATTATGCTATACCCTCATACATGTTTCTTTCCCCATACATCTCCATACACTTACCGTAACAGGTAAATTTAATTTTTTTTTTCTCTCTCTCTCTCTACCGATTCCCACCTTCCCCTCGACAAACAAATTTAAACCATTACCCAAATTAGGTGGGCCAAATCTCCCCCCCCCAAATTCTCCTAACTAGTAATTTATATCTAAGGACAAAAATAGCATTAAAAAACGATAAGAAAATTATTATTATTATTTTCCCCATTCCTTTTTTTTATTTTATTTATTTATTTATTTTATTTATTTTTTATTTTTATTTTGTTTTTTAATTTGTCTTCCCCACAATCCCAAGGAGTATTTTTGCCCTACCTTACTTTCCTAATACCCTTAAAACCTAAACCTAAATTTTAGGAGAATTTTATACAGCCTACGAACCTTTTACTAACCCAAAAGAGGATTTCATGGCCAGCCTTAAAACCTCAAACCCAAAACTAACCCCGAATAGATAAAATCAACCACAATTAAATTTCGTTTGGCCTCATAAACTACATGGTAAACTAGCCCCACATTAATTTTCACCAGACCACAGACTTTCTTTACAGCTTAAACACCTTCATATGATTCATGGATCTGGATCACATCCCCATATTACAGTTTTTTAACACTCACGTATGGGGACTCTCAAGACAGCATATTACGACTGAACGTCTACAACTTTTTCATTTACTTAATAGAGATGCCTTCTATCCCATCCAAACCTGGCCCACACACGTTCAACAACTCTTCTGGAAAAAAACCCTGCAGGCGACAATGACTCTTTTAAACTTCTTTTATTTTTCATTGGCAATAGCTGTTCGCCTAATTTAATCACAAAATGGTTCAAAATCCTGGGTACAGTTTCACACTACCCCAATAATTCAATGTGTAAACCCTTAACTGACCCCAGTAGTAAAATTCGCAAAGAGTTTGAAGAACGAAATATTATTATTATATTTTTTATTTCTTTATTTAGTTCTAAAAATTTTTTTTATTATATTATTTTTTATTTATTTCTCTCTTTCTTTTTATTTATTTATTTGTTTTTTATTTATTCTCGTACTACCATGTGGTTGACGTGGCTGCATTGCAGTTTGTTGGTCCCCCAACGTTAGTGCTTGATTTAACAACTAACATCTAGTTTTATTTACCATCGACACCTCCCTACCCCACAGACACATTACACTTTCCCATTTACCAAACATCAGTGGAGACGTAACCCATGTAATTGGGATCCCTTATATCAACACCTATAAAGCCACAAAGGTTGCTAGTGAAACTACTGAGAAATCGATTTTGTTAAGGCAGGAAATGATATAAACATAGATGAAGTTTTCGTTCAATTTTAAGATATATGCAATTTGATATCCGTTGATCACTTAATCTATCCAGGTTGATTTTTAGTGAAAGTAGATCCACCAGAGAAAATGTGTAAGTTTTTCTTTTAATGTTATTGTTGTTTGTAATGCAAAAAGATTGTATGTATCGGTTTCCTTGCTCTTTTAATGTCAAATTACATTTCATAAAAGCTTTGTCATTTTTACTTCCCTGAGGAAGGAAAAAACAAGGTATAAATATGATAATGTATTTGATCTTATTCAACCTGTCCTTTGTACTCTTATTAGAAAAAAAAAAGTTGTCCTTCCAAAAGAAAAAAATTCCTCCGTCATGTCACATAAATGTAATTTAATGTTATAAAATGAGAGATTAGCAGACCTGTTGACTCAGAGGCAAGACCGTGATTCCCTACCACGCCCTGAGCCGGAAATCCCTTAAAATATCCAAATTGGTTTAAGTCCTTTGAAACTCTCATAGAAAGAAAAACCAAGAATCCCTCCAAACGGCTTTACTTACTTGGTAAATACACTTACTTACCGTTTGAACACTTACTTAATTACTGTTTGTCCCCAGAACAATTCAGCCACATAGACAGCCTAAAAAAAACACATCCTGATGAGACATTAAATGCTGCTGACTCAGATATCTCACTCACCCCAGTTTCTCCAGGAGAAAAACGCATGCAGAGTTTTTACTGTAGCGGCAATAGGTTAATGACTGAGTTGAAATCCATATCCATATCGCGGTGATCTTTTAATTAAGGTCCAACACGTAAAAACTGAAAGAGGATACAATAACCAACTGTACTTAAATTAAAGCTAAATTGATCCGAAGTACAATATAATGAAGGTCACTTAAGCTATTCGATAAATTATTACATAACAAAGTAACTAATCACTACTGAAATCGCTGTATAAAGACGAATAAAAACGATTGACAAAACAAGAAACAATTACAAATCAATAGCAAAATGTCTGTACCTCTATACCGATCTTGGGGCGAAAACAGTCAGAAAATAGAAATATCTTAAGATAACTGGAGAAACTTCTGGTGCTATTGTAAGAAATAGAGCACTGCCAACAACTAAAGGCACGAGATAACACTACGCTTCACTGTACAAGACTTGTGTCGTAACCGGAAATAATGTAAAGAAAAAGTGATGCCATGCAATGCTACAGTAATACATACATACATACAGACTTTATTTTTTCTTTCAAATTTTAGAGTAGCTTATAATGCTATTAATATTACTTGCTGCTATCTTTGGGAAAAAGCAAGTAATGTATACACCGATGGTGAATAGTATTTTTCCAAGAAATATAAGCAATTAACAAAATGTCTGCTCACTGGGGATCAGGGATAGCATGATGGTGAGACCGTTGCTTCACACTTATGTGGCCCGGATTGGTTTCCAATAATCAAAGGCCAATCCACTGTCAAAGATACAAGTGGCTCCACCTTCAGTAGCTCTGAAACAAGCGAGCAATCAGAATCAAGCAAAGACTGAGAAACAAGTAAAAACTGTGTTTTGCAAGAAGTTGGGAGTAAAACTGACAAAATGTCAATGGCAGTGATATTGATGTGCCACCAAGCGTACTTCGCCACATAATTTGATGCCAGCAAGAAATGCAGACAAACCTTTGCTAAACATCACTTTGAAAAGCTAAAAGAGTATTAAAAAATATTGTGGACAAGTAAACTGAGTCAGAGGAAGAAATTTTTCTCACAAAACAGTTTTAATTGTTTGATAAATCCAGGCAGTGAAATTGTTTAACTCTAAGAATCTGTGGAAATGTTCAGTTAAGCCCTGGAGAAGCAACAGAAGGGTTGTTTCGGTTTAACCAGGCCATTGAGTATGAAGAAGTCATTCAGCAGTGTTCATAAAGAGGACTGAAAGAGATTAAAACAGAAAGTCAAAGAGAGATATCATCCCAGTTGATGGCAGAGCTTCTGGCCAGGAACAGTGAAAGAATCCCAAACAATGCTAAAATGGTAAACTTTTGGAGTTTGAATGTTTGGAATGAGTGAGCAACTAAATGAAATGCACCAATTCCGCTAACTTGTTTAGCCAAGTACTCTTTGCCGAATTGCAACAATCCATTTATGCTTTTGATCTGTACATTTCACTGCTAAAGTAAAGTTGTAATTTCGTTTGTCACTGCAGTAATGCAATGTGTGTGGGTGCATTTTGAGGAGTTATCAAAGAGAACTACTATTTTATAACATATGGTATAGGTTAAACCGAAATATAACTACAGTTTATTTACCAAGATCTTTATTTGTTGTCTAAATTATTGGGCATAATGAACCTATTCGGGTTATCCTTCGTTTTTTATGTACTGAAACTCTTATCAGGTACTGGGTTTTAAAACTATAAAGGAACAATATTTTAATGTTCTTTTTAATTTTTTGTTAATAAATTGTAATTAAAGTTTCGGTTGTTATTTTATAATTGTTCACTTCCACAATTAAATAATAAATATTTTCCTCTTACTTTGTTGTCTTTTAGATTATATCTAAATCCCAAGCTATCAGCCGAACTTCTAAGGAATGGGATTATTTCAGCTACACTGTGCTCTCCTTGAGCATTTAAAATGCAAAAGCAGCTTGCCAACTGTCATTGCTTTTCACCATGATCTCTTCAATTTTCTGTTAAAAAATGGGGGCTATTAAAGCACCCAAAGTGGTCATATTCAGTTGGAGAAAGTTAATTTTGATCCCCGTCATTTCCATCAAACTGGTACTGTTTACTGGGCAGCACTGGGGATGGGGTGCAACTTGATATGAGTATTTTTATCTTGAAGCCCAGAGAATGATGCTCTAAATGGCACTTCAGTTGTTTCTCTTCCTCGATATCATCCAGAGTATCTTTCTGTTAGACTGCTTGCAATATTTCATTAAGAGGAGGTGTCATGAAAAATAAAGGATTGGATTAACATGAAATGTAAGTTATGTTTAAAATATAAAAGCTTTTAAATTTTAAGTTGAGCACACAGAAATTATATCTTGTACAAATAAAACCCAAACGTTACTACAATTTTGGGGATACCTGAGTGGTATTGCATAACAAAACAAGACCATTAGTTTAAGATTCTGTTAAAATTTTCTGCAATTTGTTCTAATTTCTGTGTCCCAATACATGTACATCATCGTTAGCATATGGCCTCTTAGTGCACTCCCACTCACGCAATTCCCATAGTCAAGGTTTTAGCTTCATGACATTTGCTGCTGGACTTCTCTTAGTTGATTCATGAAGGGCGATATTCCTTGTCATGTCATTTTTTTTTCAACTCCCTGCCCTGTGAACTGACTTTTTAAATTCTGAATTTTTTCATGAAGGCCATCAACTGTGAGGCTTCTACTAGAGGATCAGTGTGTATTTCTCCTTTTCTATTTGCAGGATATTGTAGTCTATAATTCAGAGTTGTTGGAACAGTATTACAGTTTTAGGCTTATAGCTCTTTATTGCAAGATTTTAGTGTTAACTTTCAAAACTAATTAGTTTTAGTGTGTGTGTGTCTGTATGCAGGCACTGGTTTAATTCAGTTGTTTTGTGGGGTTTGTGAAATGGTAAGACAGTGGTTGAATTAGGAGCTGATGGCGATTCAAAAGTTAGAAAATGTTTTGTTGATTGCTTCAGACAAAGCAAAGAGGACAGAAACAATGTCATCAGCCTGCATTACGATTCCTTCAAATTTAACATTGTAGTTGAAGTTTTTCAAAGCATGGATAATGGAATTCCAGAACCAACCCTTATGTTTCCTGATTGGCAATATCAAGTAAAGAAATGGCGCAACCAACTGCTAGATATTAAAGGTAATCTCATTGTTGACAAAAAGAGGTAGTAAGGACGAGTTCATTCACACCTTGCAGCAGTCTTTTTCCAATTCATCCAATTTTTGTTATGCTTGTAGAAGATTATTGTCCATTCTTGATTTCTCGGAGTTATAGCAGCAAATCGAGAAGGCGAGAATGTGGCTGCTAGAAAATTGAAAAATGTCCTGGAGAGAAGTTGCTAGCCAATCAAAAACCGTGTTAGCCTAAGTTTTGACTCACACAAAAAGGAGAATGCTGGGTAATGTGGTTGTACAGCTGAGGAAGATAATGATTTTTTGTTCTCATTGAATGGCGTGACTCAGGAAAATTTCGGCGAAATTAAAACATTCTGTCAAGAGAGCTTTTATCTTTTGAAGGTGAACTTGTAACTGGAACAAATTGAACTTAAACTTTTTGAATTTCCCCTTGCTTCGATCAGTCTCGTTTGTGAATTTGTCTTAAGGTTGTCTTTTTGGAACTCTTTTGCAGTGATGGTGGCTAATTTATGTCAGGTTATCGCGAAGCCATGGTTCTTTCATGAGGAAGATAATGATTTTTTGTTCTCATTGAATGGCGTGACTCAGGCAAATTTCGGCGAAATTAAAACATTCTGTCAAGAGAGCTTTTATCTTTTGAAGGTGAACTTGTAACTGGAACAAATTGAACTTACACTTTTTGAATTTCCCTTTGCTTTGATCAGTCCCTTTTGTGAATTTGTCTTAAGGTTGTTTTTTCGGAACTCTTTTGCAGTGATTGTGGCTGATTTATGTCAGGTTATCACGGAGCCATGGTTCTTTCATGAGGAAGATAATGATTTTTTGTTCTCATTGAACGGCGTGACTCAGGCAAATTTCGGCGAAATTAAAACATTCTGTCAAGAGAGCTTTTATCTTTTGAAGGTGAACTTGTAACTGGAACAAATTGAACTTAAACTTTTTGAATTTCACTTTGCTTTGATCAGTCCCTTTTGTGAATTTGTCTTAAGGTTGTTTTTTCGGAACTCTTTTGCAGTGATTGTGGCTGATTTATGTCAGGTTATCACGGAGCCATGGTTCTTTCATGAGGAAGATAATGATTTTTTGTTCTCATTGAACGGCGTGACTCAGGCAAATTTCGGCGAAATTAAAACATTCTGTCAAGAGAGCTTTTATCTTTTGAAGGTGAACTTGTAACTGGAACAAATTGAACTTAAACTTTTTGAATTTCCCCTTGCTTCGATCAGTCTCGTTTGTGAATTTGTCTTAAGGTTGTTTTTTCGGAACTCTTTTGCAGTGATTGTGGCTAATTTATGTCAGGTTATCGCGGAGCCATGGTTCTTTCATGAGGAAGATAATGATTTTTTGTTCTCATTGAATGGTGTGACTCAGGCAAATTTCGGTGAAATTACAACATTCTGTCAAGAGAGCTTTTATCTTTTGAAGGTGAACTTGTAACTGGAACAAATTAAACTTACACTTTTTGATTCCTTTTCTTTTTCTACTTTAAGCCAGTTCTAAAGCACACCAAAAATACACCTATTAAAGATATGTTACGATTACTTTGATAAATCATCTGTAAGGAAAAGTCCTTGATTTGCAACATCAGACAGTTTAGCTATGAAGGGACGTCTTTTTCGGAGGAGGATGCAAGTTGCGCTGCGCCTTCATGGAGAGATTAATGCTGATTTCTCCGATGACGAAGAAGACGGAGATGAGAAAGAAAAAGAAGAACAAGAAGAAAACAACGACAAAAAGGCGGAGAACAAGAGGAAGAGGAAGAAAAATAGGCGAAAAACAGGAGAGATCACCAGCCAGCAAATGGCTGTAATAAAAAAATCGCTCAAATAGAACCCATCATAAAGGTATTTGAAAATGACAGAAAGTGATCGGGTTCATGGAAAGGCAACATTTTCATTAAAGACAGTTTACTTTTATAAGAGCGGATGTAAGTAGAAAATGGTCTAGGCAAAACACCATTGGGACGGCATTTATTTGAAATGGCAACATACACTAGAAACTTTGGCAAAAAAGAATGGTAGATCAAGCTGTAAGATAAGTACATTCTCGAGTATCAATTGAACTACTGTATATAGTTTTGTTCACTAACTTACCGGTCACCGATTACCAGCAGTTGAAAATGTTTTAGTTTTGTTACACAGAGCACTCTGGAAGTTAAAAGGCTGCAGTATATACCAATAAAAACCGAACGTTTTCGACTAAAAAGTCATCATCTGGGTTAATTTGTTTGCCGTGTAGTTTTGTATTTAAATGTTAAGTCACTCCCATGGGGAACAGACGGATTTCATTTACAAATGCAACTTGGTTAAAGACTCCTTTGATTTTTTTACTTTTTGAACTACAGTTTTGAGAAAACAAAATGAAGAAATTACAGGGAAAATAAACAATCTGCGAAGATCCTGTATTGAAATGAGTTGCAGCATTGCTCAGCAGATTAATAACCTAAAGCAATGCTGAAACGCAGGTAAAATTCAGCAATTTCTCGCCAGCAAGATAAGGCATTTAAGAACATTCTTTAATTCATCCACTAATATTTATTTTTATTTTTTTATTTTTTTATGTTTGTTTCATTCATACAGATATCGTCGGCCAGGGATGAAAGATAGAAAAGGTATTTTAACTGACACGTTAAACTCTGTACTTGGTTACATCCTTGGCTGCTGTTTATATTTCATGCCTTTAAACCAAGGATCTTTTTCGTTGCGCTTTTAACATTAAATTCAATTGCTTTTCATCGATGACGACTTTGCTCAAGTATCAGTGACTCTCGCGCCTTGTCCATCCCTCCATTGAAGAACATTTGTTAATTCATCCACTAATATTTATTTATTTATTTTTATTTTTTTATGCTTGTTTCATTTATACAGATATCGTCGGCCAATGATGAAAGTGAGCTAGAGAAGAAGCTGATTTTCTGTTCGAGTGTGGCATCAGTAACTTGGCATGGCCATTTAGTGAAAAGGAGAATTTGAAATCAATGTTATGTAAATCTAGCGAAATATATCGAGCGAAGGCAGCCTTAGACCAGTTCGTCGAAGGGCTGCAAAAAGTAGGCCTTTGTTCTTACATAAAGAAATATCACGGTGTTTTGAGAGAGGTGTTTTGTTACGCACCAACTCCATTATGTGTCACCGACTTTAAAAATTTGTTAAACATTACCTTCTCAGTACCCGGCAGCAATGCCAGTAACGATGCCAGGGAGGGAGAGGAAGCCACTATTTTGTGGTGGGAGGAATTCCTCGACAGACTGACCAGATTGGATCCAGAAGGTCTTCTACCCAAACTTTTAATATTCATTACAGGTGTAGACAACATTCCTATTCTGGGGGTCCCCAAAAACATCGATATCGACTTCTTCAATTACCAACCTGGCATTAGGTGGTTTACGCTTAACGATGCCAAGAGGCATACCCTCTTATGAGGAGTTCGAGAGCTTGATTACCCAGGCTTTAAATGAGGGCTCCCATGACTTCGGCAAGCTTTAAACAAGAAGTTCCGGTATTTTTGTAAA
>NC_135761.1:41275148-41285148 GCF_052425735.1 Oculina patagonica
GACACAAATGGAGGCGAAACAGAAATGTCCTTTGAGAATTGCATATTTTAATTCCCTCCTGAGCATGTAACTATTCAACAAGTGACCCACAGTGGCAGCAGCACATTTTACCACTTTAATGCTACCGATTAACATTCTACCTTTGATTGTATCAGCAGACTTTTCCTTTGGTTTAGATTTATCTGCAACAGGTGTTTTTTGGCCTTGTGCTTTTTTGTCAGTAGACGTTTCCTTTTGTTTTAATTTATCCATTACAGGTGTTTTGGGGCTTTCTGCAACAGGTGTTGTTAGGCCTTTTGATTTTGTGTCAGTAGACCTTTCCTTTGGTTTTGATTTATCCATTACAGGTGTTTTCACTGTTTTGGGGCTTGAAACAGTCACTGCAATTACATGGTCTATATAAAAATGTAAATTATATAAGATTAATAGCAAGTTGTCAAATGTACAATGTATCCCAAAATCGTTAAGTAAATCACAGACAGATTCTTAACCAACACTCTTTTTACTTTGACTTATTACCATTTTCAAGGGATTTGGCCTTTGTCGGAGCATCTGTCTTTGAGCCCAATTTCTTTAAAATAGCTTGCACCATACTCTCAATTTGATCCTTTGAAAGCTGCAAAAAAGAGCAATAATAGTCAAAAGTAGGCTACCGTCCTGGAATGGCGATGTGATGTGCATTGCATGCTACGCAGCTGTGTCATGCACAAAAGCTAAACAGTATAATGTAAAACGCATACCCATATCCCACCCCCCAAACCAGTAATATCTGAATGGCATTGAGAGTTTAAATTATTATATTCCACTTACTATTTCATTGGCATCATCATCATTGTCATCATCATCATTATCATCAGGCACTTCTGGTGGATGGGGTAGCAACATTCACTTTGGCCTTTGTTGAAAAAGTTAAAAGAAAGTTACAGTGGTCATTTGAAGTTTGACAGTTTACAAAAAAAATCATTCACATGACTGTAAAGTTTCCCATGATCTCTTTTCATGCACATGATAATTCGAAATTTAATACTAACAAAAGAAAACTAAAATTACATATAAAGGGTCTGTCTGTTGTTCTTGGGGAAGTCCACCCCACATATGTCCCTCAAACAAGCGATTGCACATAGTGGAACATTCTACTTTATCTGCTTACAAGTGTATGATACCTTAACAGTTTAATAAAAGGAAAACTCAAGTGCATTTTTACTAAAAAATTAACAACAACTTATAATTCGAACACAAACTAAATAAAAAAAATATCAAATAAAAAGTTATTAATTTGGTGTAGTCTGAGCACAAAGAATAAGTAAAACAAGGTCATTCTAATTGAGTACTCGAGCTTTCATACTTGCTAGCTAAAAGAATATTTGAAGTTGTTTATTGTATATGAGCGCTTGCCCAGTAATTGTGGTTTTCCCTAAATGCTGGCCAGCCTGGAGGTTGATTCGATTGGGCCTCACTCCAGAAAGAGGGATCCATTTTACAAAGCCAACAAACGCTACCAATGCTCAGTCATCCTTTAAGCTTTCGAGACAACGCAAGCACCTCATTCACTTTTGGATCCTTATGCCGGGTGGAAGACCCCAGCTTTGACTTTCTCTCACTTTCTTCCAAACCAATTCTCATTCATTTGCTGAATTAGGTCTTCATCTTGTACATCTGAGGTTTGGAGGAGCGGTCTTAATCTGGTCCGAATAGCTTCATCCTGAAGACGAGTGTCCTCGGCATGCAGAAACATACCCTGGAGAAGTTCTTGCTCGTATTTTAACTGGGTGTCTGCCTCTATAATCTGTGTCTTAAATTCCTCTAGGTGTTTGAACCCTTCAGCATGCCTTCAAGTTTTTCTTCGATCAGCCTCACAAGCCCCCTCCTTTTCTCGTCCTTGTGTCACTGCAAGGCCATTCCTTCTGTGACATGGACAACATTCTTGCTTCTCAACGATTACCTCTGCACCATATGGATTCAGCCTGCAGACCTCTGTGTAAGACTTGCTGTCTCCGTTGCCAACAAAAGGTCTGTATTCGATGTCATGTCGCTCTTAGGATCTGCTATACAGATGACAAACTTCTGCAGCTTGAGGCAGCTGTGAATCACACAAAAATCCCAAATATGCAGTGCCAGAAAATGTCCATACCCAGCCGATGGAAGGTTGTTGAAAATTCTGAGGGAACGTGGTCTCAAAAACCAAAGTTTTAAAAGGAAAGAATGGGGCTTAACCTAAAATTTCCAGAGGGGTGGGGGAGGGGGGATTCCAACCAAATAACATAATTCTGATATATAGATGTTTTCTGGAACAACGCAGTAATATGATATTTCAAATTGAAATTTTATTTTTCCAGGGACTTTACAATAAAAAAACATCAAGATCTGTAAATTGGACTATTTTAGAGACACTATAAGGCCTGGTTTTCATATGTCGAGAAAATCCCAGGTGGTCGGGGATTTTACTGTTTCCCGACCGTCCCAAATTTTGCCGATATATCGGATAGTCGCCAGAAGTCTGTCCCAGATTCTTCCGATATTGAATTTGGCGCCAAAAATTGAAACTTGTACACAAACGAAACAGCATTACATTGTAAAGCAACATGGATGCAAACAAGCTTATGCTGCGTCGTTCTCAGTACATCTGTGTTCTTGCACTCGTCAATGCAAGGTTTTCCATTCTAAAAAAGCAGAAGCCGACCAAACGAAGAACCAAGAGGTTTTGGATCAGGGAATATTTGAAAAAGCGAGAAAAATATGGTCAGTTCCACACACTGTTTGCCGAGTTGCGCCTTTCAGACAGAGAGTACTTCTTTCGATATATCAGAATGAGTCCAGAACGCTTTGAACATTTGCTAACCCTTGTTGCTCCTTACATTCAAAAGAAGGCATGTAGAAGTTGTGACCCGATATCACCGGCTGAACGATTGGTCGTGACTTTGAGATACCTTGCAACCGGCGATTCTCAACAATCCCAGTCTTTCAACTTCCGTATAGGAAAGAGCACCATTTGTCATATTATTCAGGAGACCTGCATTGGCATTTGGAATGCACTTAGTGACGTGTATTTAAAGTCCCCAAGCAACTCATCTGACTGGGAAGATATTGCGAATGAAATTTTTAAGGAATGGAATTTTCCACATTGTATTGGAGCGCTTGATGGTAAGCATGTGATGATTAAATGTCCACCAAATGGAGGATCGGAATTTTTCAACTACAAAGGATATCACCCTATTGTTCTATTGGTGATGTGTGATGCCAATTACTGCTTCACCATGGTAGATGTAGGAAGCTATGGTAAAGATAATGATGCTAGTATCTTCAATGAGTCTGACATTGGAAAAGGCTTTGCTAATGGCCTTTTTGACATTCCTGATCCTACTGAAGTTGATGGCCACATGTTACCTTATGTTATAGTGGGCGATGACATATTTGGTCTTAAACCCTACTTAAGGTATCAGTGTACCCCAAAATTGACCATTTTAAAGAAAAAGAGCATGAAAAAAAATTGACTGTACACAAAGTTATGAGCGAAAAACTTTTCTTGCCATTAATTATTTGATATTGATAGCTGTCAACAGGCTGTCCAAGGAAGAGCAGCGAGCCTACCGTTGCGTGATTATCACAGTTCTTTCGAGGAGATGCTTTTGGTGTTTTGCACTGGCAAGACGTGAAAAGACGTGAAAGAAGAAACATTTTTCCATTCCTTTCTCATGTTCAAAGAATGCTGCAACAACGGGAAAAGACTAAAGATTTGGCAGATGCACTAGTGGACAGCGAGTCAGCGAATTATTTTTCGCCACTTGAAGCGGTAACGTCACGACCCGGCATCACAACCATTTGCTCGGCTTACTTTTTTGTTGTTTTAAATTTAACATTTCTAAAACTGTTGCACTGAGACAAAAGTTGTTATAAAGCGAGCGGTAGAAATAAAATTATGCAACAGAAAATTATGCAACAGACTGTTTCCAACCAGAAGCAACATTTGACACCACTTTGAACAAGTTCTATTGTTAAAGTAAAATGAACCTTCATTCTATCGCTCAACGCGTGGTCATTTTCACACGTCTTGTGTAATTAATCCCATAAAAGCGGAAGTACGCCCCAAAATACATTGTCTTTCGTATCTCGTAAACAAATTTTCGAAGAGAGGGGCGCACATTTTAAGTTCCTTTTCAATGGGGTATCAACAATTTTCGCTGAAATTTGGCAAGAATGTTGCCCGATAATTGAGCAACAAAACTGTGTCGGCGAATTTTAACTTTTTTCCTCTTTCAAAAGTTATGGCTGTTTTAACGCAGAGAATAGTTGTTCCTTGCACTCTAAAAGTTTAACTGCGTGTCAAAAACAAACCAGACAAGTAATCGATATTCCCCGACACAGTTTCTTAGAGAAATGTGTGAAGAACTGCCTTACCGTCTGGTAAAATATAAAAATACCTTGCACTTTTTATCTTCCTTTGCCACAGCGACTTGGAACATTTCGTGCTTATGCGAGTACTTCATACACATTATGCAAATGAGCTTACTTACTCGCATAAGCACGAAATGTTCGAAGTCGCTGTGGCAAATGAAGATAAAAAGTGCAAGGTATTTTTATATTTCTATGCTTCCTAACATCTGTTTAGTAGGATTCAGTTTGAATTTAGAATGGTCTGGTCTGGACTCGTGAAATAAAGGCCGGCGAAGACACCATACTTTTGCATGTTTACAAAAAGCGATCTAAAGGTTGCTGATATTGAAATTTTCACGGACCCGTAAATCAAAATGTATCAAAATTAACATGGGTTTCCAACCTTTGAAGAACCACTTAACTTAGGAATAATAATAATAATTTGGTGCGTTTGGTTGTTTTTGAGTGGTGAGCTCGTCAACTTATGAAATTTCTCGTTCTGGCCAAGCTCAAAATTAGGCCTTTTGCAGCCTTCACTGTTGAGAGCTCTAAAAAATATATTTTAACATATTTCCAAAAACTAAAGTCGTTGCATTTACTTACAATCTAAGATAGTTCACTGGGCAAAGTTTGAGGGAAAACTTTTTTCCGACCCAAAATGCGATGGACTGCTTTAAGAGAAACTGCCACTTAATTTTTCGTAGGCCTATTAAAGCAAAACCAGACCATGTGGACATGATCATCAAGGCTTGTTTATGTCTACACAATTATCTCATGTTAACTGATAATGCCTATTATGCTCCACAAGGTTTTGTTGATTCCAAGGACAACACTGGGGCAACTATTGAAGGTGACTGGAGAGCAGAAGCCACTGAGTTGGGAGGAGGGATCCGTCCTTTTCAGGCTAGAATCAATAGGCACAGTGTGGATGCAAAGGAGGTCAGAGAAAAGTAGGTTCTATTCCTTGGCAACTGGCACATGTGCGAAACTGTGGAAACTGTTACGCTGAAGCAGTTTATCAGAGTCAAATTCACCATTAAATTTCTGAAAAGTACTATAATTCATGCATGAAGATACTCTAGGGAAATTTGGAAAGTAGGATTTAAACAAAATCGAAAACAATCCGTTCAAACACAAAAATAATTAAATTTATTTTTGACATCAATATTACAAAACTTTGCGTTTTTAAAACCAGAACCATTGTTTGAAAAGCGAATGAAATCTCAAAGGCATTTTCAAACTAGGTCTAATCATTTGTTACTTTTTAGTTTTTTTAGTAAACAAACATTCTTGTTGATATTAGAACTTCTCACTACAAATTATGCCACTGAAATTACAAAAGGTAAAATAAAAAGAATTATGTCCTTTGAAATAGCCAGTGAGTAAGTGATACTAGTACTCAAACATTCCTGTTAATATTGGAACTTATTCTCATAAATCATTTACAACAGAGATTAACACAAATTATGTAAATATAAAAAAAGGATTATGTCATTTGAAACCTACATAGTCAATAAATTGTAGCCAGTATAAACACAACATATTGATTTACTTAACATGGCCTTTTGATGTTGGTATGTAATAAAGTGACAGATTATTAAGGTAAATAATCCAGTGGTGCTTTTTGTTTGGTACACAGAAGAAAGAAAATGTCAACATACAAGAAACATTAATATTAATGTAATTTAATCCATTAATGGGTGGCTGAGGTCTTGAGAAAAACTTGGACTTGCATCTGATGGAACTGACCAGTATTAAAAAAGGGTGTTGCATGGTACTGGGCTGCTGGAACCACTGTAGCATATGCACCTGACTCTATGTCAAAGAACTTCTCAATTGAGTGCCGCACATAGGCTCTAGTTTTGTTGTCCAAACCAGACATTCTCTCTGCCAAACTTAAACAATACTGTGTATCAGAATTATTGTCTGTCTTTGGAGGTGTTTGTGCTTTGCAGTTAGCATCTAATGACTTTTGGAAACTATGCATTACTTTACATAGTTCCAAGTTTGGGTCAGGGGCACTTACACGGGAGACCAACACCGCTTTTGTGGTAATGTCTTCTTCTTCTTTTGACTTGGTTTCTTGCCTTCAGGCTCAGTTGAATCTCTAGGTTCACTAGAAAAATAACATGATAAAATAAGGGTCCTGTTATCAATTTGAGTTCAAAAGGATGAAAAAGGAATTCAAAAGATAATATTTTATGCTTTTGTCAAAAGGAATTCTAACTTTGTATCAGAGCCTCAGACAAAATGCACGAATAAGGTTCAGGAGACAGCAGGGTTAGGAGTCAGAGCAATGGGCTTGCAATCTGGAAATCAAGGGTTTGAGTCCAGCTGTAACCATGCTACTTAGGGTTAATAACCTTTTCAAATTAATTAGATTTATCTGTTTCATTGATCTGCTGAGCCCCTCTAGCCTCACTGTATGCTAACATCTACCAGTTCTGAAACATTTACATCATTCATTCATTCAGTAACAGAAAAAATAGCCTCATCCAATAATAATTTGTTTGTCATCATCAGCATCATCAAAATTTTGACAACAAACCAAAACAATAATAACTCTTACTTGCAGACTTCTGTAGGGGATTGGTAATGAGCGAAATCCATCCCGAACGTCCCCGACGGTACAAAATTGAGTTTTCATATGTCGGGAATGATCGCCGACCATCGCAGAAATCTGGGATGCGTCGGAAAATAGAAACGCTCCCGATTCTCCAGATTTGTCCCCGACCATCCCAGACGATCAGGGATATTTACGATTTTGAGACGGCAAAATCTGGGACGGTCGGGAAACAGTAAAATCCCCGAACGTCTGGGATTTTCCCGACATATGAAAACCAGCCTTAAAGAAATAACTCTGTTTGAGGAGACAGACATTGCAACCCAATTAGACCTTCTACACATTCAAGGCGTTCTTCCGTGGCACTACTCATTCGCTCTACATTAAAGGAGGCCCTTTTACTAACTTCATTAAGAGCAGCTGTGAAACTGTTGAGCTGTGTGCTTTAATAAGCGTCTTGATTGATCTTGGTTAACTGGTGCTTCATTGTTGCCATCTTCTCAGATTTCATTTTCATCAATAAGGTAAGCTGCCATTTTGCTTTAGCCATTGCAGCGGAGGCAGCCACAGCATCTATGTCAGTTCCTTGAAACCCAGCAGACAGTGTTGCTGAGAATTGAAGAAGATCAATAAAAGAGCAAGAGTAGACAAACATTTTTGCGGTTTTCCACTTTCTCAGGTATCCACTTAGTTTGGCCCTGTCGGCTGCTTTCACAGATGGATCACTGCTGAGCGATTCCAAATGCCAAATTTGTCAACAAGCAATTTCAGAGCATTGATCTTATGCCCAATCCACCTGGTCCCACTTGATCTCCTTGGCTTGATTCCATCCTCGGAATCGGAAAACTCAAATCACCACAATATAAGTGGTAGAGAGCCTCTAGTCCTCTCATCCTCTTTGGATTCTTTTCATATAGATAGTAACTCCTTAACAGACAGTCATCTACCTCCTCAAAGAATGTCCCTGTCAAGGCATCCTTAAAGGGACTATGTCGCGGATTTCACCAGATTTTTGAACAGCCAAAATTTTAAGGATTAAGTTGCCTTCCACTTATTTCAGAACAGTTTAGATCAAAAATCTGCAAAATCTCTGTGACATACTCCCTTTAATAGCCAATTCCAACCGATGGGCACAACACCACAAAAACAATAGCCACGGTTTTTCTTTCTTGAAAATGGTTTTGACACCAGTTTTAATTCCATGGTTGGTACTGCATCCATCTCCTCCTAGGCCAACATGGGTTGGGGAGTCATCTGTACTTTTAAGCGCAGCCGAAATGACTGCTTGCTTAATACCATCCCCCATCCACAACTCCTTCAGCTGATGCACTCTTAAGATTTTGCAGGGAAAGAAATTGTATCTTTTCTTTGACCATTGAATGAATTGTAGAGCTGTTTTCAAATGGTGACTCAGGGTCAGGATCAAAGTACAACACAAAAACTCCCTGCTGCTCAACCGTGCCGCTGTCCGTACTGCCATCAAACAGCGAACTGTAAAACTTTGATCTGTTTAATTCTTGTTGGAGCTGGCTTTTTAGCTCACTGGCCGACTGCTGTATGCTGTTCCATGGGGAACCCCATGCCTTTTCTCTAGCACGTCGGGTAGCTGTTTCGAGTTTCTGTTCACGCAATTAAAGACAAAAATGGGTCTTTGACCATGCATATCTGGAAATCCTGGGAACTACTCAACAGGCCCTTCACATGGGTCTTTTCTAAGCTTTCTTGTGCTCATTGGATATTATTTGAAGGTTTCAGTCAAAGACAACGGGAAAGACGAAATCAAGACCTTCGTTTTGAAACCAAACACGGTAGGAAAACTTGTATTTATGACGCTTCCTTTACCACAGTATTTCGTAGATGTCTGAAACGGACTCCATATTGTGTTTCACAGTGATCTTTCTTTTCAATAAACTACGTAGCCATCTGAAAGATAAAGAGGAAAGAACAAACTTTGGATACTCCATTACTTCGGTAAGAATCGTATGGTTTTTGTTTGATGAAATACGCGGCCTTGTGACTACAATTTGCAAAAATATATGGCAAATGTTTTCATGAGGAAGACTTTAGACCAAAGAAAAGACTGGCACCGATAAGTTTAAGTTTATCACCACATAAGGTGCAACTTTGAATATTAATTGATGGAACTAATAGTTAGACACTTCTTGGATTTTTTTTAGCATTTTCGTGTGTGTGTATTTTTTTCCCTTTCTCTTCTTTGTTTTTTCTATAGACTAAATGTAAGTAGTGTTAGTTTTTCTTTTTCTTCTATTCAACAAACACTGGATGAAATCATGGATTTGACTTCATTTGGCTGGAAGACAAATGTAAGACAAATCTAATATAACATTTGTCGGAGACAAAAGAAGATAAATGTGAGACAAATATGTCATCACATTTGTCCAAGACAAATGTATAACAAATGCAGTATAAATATACCATATTTGCACGTAGACAAATATAGGGTAAAACTGAATAAATTTGAAGCAAAAAAAAGTGGTGTCTTAATCACTACATATCTTTCTCCTCATTTATTATTGAATGTTTTTCAGGTAGATGTCTGGGTTTGAGGTTTTTGAGCCGAGCTGTTTTTCTCAACAGAGAAAAAAAGTAAAAGAAGGAAGTAGTGAATAAATAACCAAATAAATAACAACAAGGAATCATCTTGAATCAATTAACCATTACATTAATTCTTTAAAATTATTTAAAAGTCATCAACAAACAGTGCAACAACTCTGTAAATTACTCTTTATACTGAAAGTAAGGATAACCTACAGGTTGTAGCTTCAAAAAAATTTCCTGGCAATGTAACCCTAAAGGTAGGGACACACTAGTCGACAAGTCGCAGCGACAGGTCGCCCCATGTGTAATTCCTCAAAACAAATCGCTGTGACAAGGCGTTTTTTTGTGCAGTTTGAATTTGTGTGACACATCACAGCAACAAAATTCTATCGCAGCGACTTGTTTGTAGCAAGAATACACCATGTCACACGAGGCGACATGTCGCAGCAGCATGTTGCCTCGACGTGTCATCTAGTGTGTGCTGACCTTAATGCCATTACATTCCAG